>NW_019154203.1:1105891-1171454 GCF_002288905.1 Enhydra lutris kenyoni | reverse complement strand
TGGTGCAGGGACGCCTGGGTGGCTCAGTTGGTTAAGCAGCTGCCTTCGGCTCAGGTCATGATCCCAGTGTCCTGGGATCGAGTCCCACATCGGGCTCCTTGCTCGGCAGGGAGCCTGCTTCTCCCTCTGCCTCTGCCTGCCATTCTGTCTGCCTGTGCTTGCTCTCTCTCCCTCTCTCTCTCTCTGACAAATAAATAAATAAAATCTTTAAAAAAAAAAAAAACCACATTGCAATACCACCTTACACCACTTAGAATGGCTAAAATTAACAAGACAGGAAACAACAAGTGTCCAAGAGGATGTGGAGAAAGGGAAACCTTCTTACACTGTTGATGGGAATGCAAGTTGGTACAGCCACTTTGGAAAACAGTGTGGAGATTCCTTAAGAAATTAAAAATAGATGGAACTAGAGGGTATTATGCTTAGCAAAGTGAGTCAGTCGGAGAAAGACAACTATCATATGATTTCCCTGATACGAGGAAGTGGAGATGCAACATGGGGGGTTTGGGAATTAAGAAAAGAAAAAATGAAAGAAGATGGGATCGGGAGGGAGATGAACCATAAAAGACTCAATCTCAAAAAACAGACGAGTGTTGCTGGGGGGAGTGGAGACAGGAGAGGGTGGTGGGGATATGGACATTGGGGAGGGTATGTGCTATGATGAGTGCTGTGATATGTGTAAACCTGGCAAGTCACAGACCTGTACCCCTGGAGATAAAAACACAATATATGCTTATTAAAATTTTTAAAATAGAAGAAATTAAAAATAGAGATTCCCTATGACCCTGCAAATATACTACTGGGTATTTACCCCCAAAGATACAGATTTAGCGAAAAGAAGGGCCATCTGTACCCTATGTTCATAGCAGCAATGGCCACAATTGCCAAACTGTGGAAAAAGTCAAGTTGCCCTTCAACAGACAAATGAATAAGGAAGATATGGGTCATATATATAATGGAATATTACGCCTCCATCAGAAAGAATGAATACCCAACTTTTGTATCAACATACATGGGACTGGAGGAGATTATGCTGAGTGAAATAATTCAAACAGAGAAGGTCAATTATCATATTTTTCACTTACTGGTGGAGCATAAGTAATAACATGGAGGATGTTAGGAGAAGGAAAGGAGAAGAGAACTGGGGGAAATCGGAGGGGGAGAAGAACCATGAGAGACTGTGGACTCTGAGAAACAGACCGAGGGTTTTGGAAGGGAGGGGTTGGAGGGATGGGTGAGCCTGGTGGTGGGTATTAAGGAGGGCATGTATTGCATGGAGCACTGGGTATGGTACAGAAACAATGAATCTTGGAACACAGAAAAAATACAATAATTAAAAAAAATAAAGTTAAAAAAATGTACTGCTATTAGCAGAGAAAAAATATGTAAATAATATTTACCAAACTATTGATAATAGTTATTTGGGATTTGAGATGACAAAGTGCATTTTCTACATGAAATGTTTATGTAGTATTCATATTTTAATAACATGTACATATCACTTTATAATCAGAAAAAAATCAAATATACGTATTTAAAATATTCTAACCCTCAAAACCTTTACTAGTCAGGGTTCTTGAGTGAAAACATCAGCGATGACTTTATTTAATTATAGCAGAAAATGAAATTATTGGAAACCATGACAGACTTATTTACTGTTTGCTGAATATTTATATGCTACCCAGTACTCTTAGAGTTAGGTGGGATGATGTAACTACTTCTGGTCAATAGGATGTGCAGCTAAGAACTGGTGTTCAATCCTCCAGCACTCTCTTCTGTTGTGACACCTGAGGATGCCTCAGGTGGTAGATAAGAGAACCTCAAGATGTGAGCCTGTATCTCTGAGTTTTCACTTGGAAAGGAGCTGTCTTGAAAAGCCCCTTGAGTTGGAGTAGATTTTGCATGAGCAAAAAAATAAACATATGTGTTAAGTCATTGATATTTGGTTGTTATTTATCATCAAAGCATAATCTACCTATCATGACTAATAGAAAACTGCATAAGTAATCCTTGGGATCCAAGACAGGCCTGGAGAACCGGGCAGGGTCAGGAAACAAGGGTGGGCATGGCATGACATAGCAAAGATTTTGCTGCAGAAATGGTCTGATAGAATGATGTCTGTTGTCCCATTGCCAGCTAACACTTGCCACTACAACTGAACCCTGCTGTCCCCTGGTATTTTTACTGACTGATCTTTCACCTCCTTGACTTGCCTCATACCTGAAAAATAGAAATATGCACAATCTTCTATTCTCTAGCCAATAATGACCTTAATCAGGTGTCTTTTTATCCTTCCATCATAGCCCCAACCCTAGATGAATACAACTTTCCACTTTTTTATGTCAATCCTAGGTTCATATAATTGCTCACATGGGAGCCACTAGAAAGCCATGGTCCCCTATCTCTACTAGGTCCTCTACACTTTCTGGCAATCCAGTTTCCCTTCTCAGTTCTCCAAGACTCCAAGGCACCTTTTGAAATCCCCATTTCTTCACCCTTCCTATTATTCTTCCCTCTCCCCGCCCCACTTCACCTCTAACTACACTTAAAACAGAAAACCCCAAACAGCATTGTTCTCTACTCCTTGCTGCAAACTACCTTCAAACCTATAAGCAACCACACTTGACCACTCCTAGCTCTTTGACTCCTGTCACAGTGGAGGAGGTGTCCTTTTCCTTATTGGCTAATCTTTCTATAGGAATCCTGTGCCCCATTTCCTTCTACCTCCTCAGGAAAGTTGATCTATCTGCTCCCTCCTGTATCTTCACTTTTCCCTTTATTTGACTTAGCCTTTAAACAAATTGAATTTTGAGGGGCAAAAAACCAGAAAGTCCATTCTCTCTGTTTCTTGTAACATCAGAATTAAACCTACCATGTGACCCAGCAATTCTATTCCTATGTACCTACCCAAATGGAAACATACGTCCACACCAAGGCATGTTCTTGGATATTTACAACATTATTCAGATACCAGAAGGTGGAAACAACCCAAATTTAGTTCAATTTAATTTAATTTAATTTAATAATTTAAACTTAATTAAATAAATTTAGTTTAATAATTTATACAAAATATGGTATATAAATTCAATGGAATACAATTCAATAATAAAAAGCAACAAAGTACTAATACATGCTATGTCATGAATGAATCTCAAAAATACCATGTTCAGTGAAAGAAGCCAAACATAAACACAAAATGACACACATTGTGTGGTACCATTTATATGAAATTTCTCTGCCCTGACCCCCCCAAAGAAAGGGTAAATTTAGAGGGACAGAAAATAGATTTGTGTTTTTCTGGGGCTGGGAGTGGAATGGGTGTGACTGCAAATGGACACAGAGGATCTTTTTGGAATGATATGAATGTTCTAAAAGTGGATTTTAGTGATGGCTGTACTACTCTGTAAACAAGCTAAAATTCATTAAATTGTATACTTAAAGCATGTGAATTTTATGCTATGTAATTATACCTCAATAGAGATACTTAAAAACAAAAACAATGACTTAACCACTCATTACACTCTAACTTCTGCCCTATTTCTTTACCCTCTGTCATAGGCAAACAGCTTGAGAATGTTGTTTGCACTTATGTCCATACTTCTTTACCTCCTCTTCCCTTTTTTCTTATTTGTCTTTTTATCCTTGGTTCAATTCTTTTTTTTTAAGATTTTATTTATTTATTTGACAGAGAGAGATCACAAGTAGGCAGAGAGGCAGGCAGAGAGAGAGGAGGAAGCAGACTCCCTGCTGAGCAGAGAGCCTGATGCGGGGCTCGATCCCAGGACCCTGGGATCATGACCTGAGCCGAAGGCAGAGGCTTTAACCCACTGAGCCACCCAGGCACCCCCCTTGGGTCAATTCTTAACCCATCGCATTTTGTCTTCCACTCCTTCCTTCTTAACCCATTGTAATTTGCCATCCACGCATATCATTCCCTGTCCTCTGCAAGAGAACCAGTGACCTTGTTGCTAAATCTAGTGGATGGTTTTCAGACTTTGTTTCATGTAACATCTGACATGTTGACACCTTCCCTGCATTTGGAAGATCACTTGCCCTTAGTTTCTGTGACACCACATTTCCCTGGTTCTATTCTTTATTCTTTGGCCACTTCTTCTTGGTCCCCTTTGTGGGCCCCTCTCTCTGTGTCCTTTCCACAAATATTGGTGTCTGATAGAGTTATGTCCAAGGCCCTTTTCTCGTCTCAGTATGTGCAGCCACTGTGGGTGATCTCATCCATTCCTACGGCTCTAATAATCATCTACATGCTGATGGCTCCCAATTCTACAGCTCCTGTCTACATTTCTTTTCTGAACTCCATATATCTGGAGATGTGTGTATTAGCATTTTTCTGGGAGAGTGTGCAGGCCATAGCTTTCATCACATTCTCAGGTCTGTGACTCGACAGAAAGTTAATCATATTGCTCTAATTCCATCCACTTCTCTTCATCCACTCCTCCACTCTGACCAGATGTAGTCACTAAAGAGGGTTATTTCTCTATGTAACAGTCTCTTTGATCTCTTAGGGCTGCAAATAAGGAGGGGATCTTGCTTAGGAAATAGGCTGAGCAGAGCAGGGCTGGATGCACTCTGTTCCTAGGGGCTCCTATGTGCTATTGTGGCCTGCTCCCCTCCCCAATTTCTGCTAAAAAGTCATTTAATCTTCCCTTTTTCTTCCCTACCCCATCTCTCCTTCTTCATCTCTGTATCTTTTTTTTCTCATTCTGTTCTCCTTTCTCTCTCTCTTCCCCATACTCTACATTATGCTTCACTGACATATTATTTACAGGGTAATAATACATTTAACACACATAGCTTGGAGCCTCTTAATACCAAAACTAGAGGCAGTTTTGCCCTGCTCATTGGCTCTCACTCCCAGAGAGCCCTCAGCAACTCCTTCATAGAAGAGGAAAAGGGAGTGGGAGGCCTGAGCATGAAGGTATTGTTTCTGTAAGTAGGGAAAACCCAACCCCTAGTATAGCTGTAGTGGGTTAGGGAAAATATGTGGGACCAGTCAAGGAATCACAGACTGTTAAAATATTTGATTAAAACAAACTTTGGAAGAAAATTTAAATGTTATCTAACCCAATCTTCCTACTCTCTAGGACCTATGGTCCTTCTTGATCTTTTTTTCTCACTCTGTACATCAATCAACAAGTTATGTTGGATCTACCTCCAAGTGTGTTCCATTGTGTTCCACTGATCTATGTGTCCATTCTTTCTTCAATACCATTCTCTTGTGTACAGTGGCCTATAGTACTGTAGGTATCTCAAAATAAGGTAATGTGAATCCTCCAATTTTGTTCTTTCTCTTCAGTATTGTTTGGTTATTCTAGGTCTTTTACTTTTCCATATAAACTTTAGAATAATTTCATCTATATCTACAACATAACTAGCTGGAATTTGGACTGAAATTTTCTTAAGTATATATATTAAGTTGGGAAGAATTGACATCCTAATATTAAGTCTTATCCATGCACATGGAAAATCTCTCCATTTATTTAGAACTCCTTTGATTTCTTTATTCAGTGTTTTGTACTTTTCCACATTCAGATCCTGCACATATTTTGTTATGCTTGCATCTTAGCATTTCACTGTGTTTTGCTGTTATTACAACTAACATTTTTAAAATTTCAAATCCTAATTGTTAATTGCTGATATATAAGAAAGCAACTGGTTTTTGCATACTGATCTTACTATATCCTGCAACCTTGGTATACTTTCTTATCAGTTCTAGGAGACTTTTTTTGGGTAGTTTGAGATTTTGTACAATCCCACAGATTTAAGTAGTTATATATCCATTTTCATTTTATGGGGGGATTACATACCATTTTTTATTAATTATTTTTATTAATATATAATGTATTATTTGTCCTGGGGCACTTACCATATCACATACCCTCCTCAATGTCCATAATCATTTTCATTTAGTTCAAAATATTTTTTAGTTTTCTTGAGACATCTTTGGTTTATTTACTACTTCTACTTATAAATGTGTTGCTTTTTGTTTATTATTATTATTATGTTCAATTAGCCAACATATAGTACATCATTAGTTTTTGATGTAGTGTTCAACAATTCATTAGTTGCATATAACACCCAGTGCTCATCACAACATGTGCCCTCCTTAATACCCATCACCTGGTTTCCCCATCCCCCCAACCCCCTCCCTTCTGTAACCCTCAGTTTGTTTTCCAGAGTCCAGAGTCTCTCATGGTTTGTATCCCCCTCTGAGTTTTTTCCCATTCAGTTTTCCCACCCTTGCCCTGTGGTCCTCTGCATTATTCCTTATGTTCCACATATGAATGAAACCATGTGATAATTGTCTATGTTGTTTAATTTCCAAATATTTAGGAATTTTCCAGCAATCTTTTATTGATTTCTAGTTTAATTGTGCTGTGGTCTAAGAACATGTTTTGTATGAGTCTTATACTTTTAAATTCATTAAGGTATATTTTGTGGCCCAGAATATGGTCTATCTTGAGAAGATATAAGACATAAGCTTGAGAAGAATGTACAATTTGTTGTTAGAGTGAACAATGCCAATGAAATCAAGTTGGTTGATAATGCTGTCCAGGTATTATATTCTAGAAGTTTTCCTTCTGTTTCTATTTTTTTAAACAGCTTCGAGAGAATAGGTATTATCTCTTCTTGAATGTTTGATAGAATTCTCCAGGGAATCAATCAGGTCCTGGGCTCTTGTTTTTTGGGAGTTTTTGATCACTGCTTCAATCTCGTTTCTAGATATTGGTCTATTCAGGTTGTCAATTTCTTCCTGATTCAGTCTTGGAAGTTAATAGGTTTCCAGGAATGCCTCCATTTCTTCTAGGTTGCTTAACGTATTGGCATATAACTGTTAATAATTTCTGAGGATTGTTTTTATTTCCCTGATGTTAGTCCTGATCTCCCCCCTTTCATTCATAATTTTATTAATTTGATAATTTTTTGGATTAGTTTGGTCAGTGGTGTAAAGAGGTGTAAAGAGAGCTGGAGTATTTTGGGATTTTTCATTTTTTGTTTTTTTTGAGGGAGGCTTGGATGGCAATGTTTGGATGGCTATGTATTTCCCCCTTAGGACTGCCTTTGCTGTATCCCACAGGTTTTGTATCGATGTCTTTATTCTCATTGATTTCCATGAATTGTTCAAGTTCTTTGATTTCCTGGTTGGTCCAAACATTCTTCAGCAGGCTGGTCTTTATCTTCCAAGTGTTTGAATTCCTTCCAAACTTTTTCTTGTGGTAGAGTTCCAGTTTCAAAGGATTGTGGTCTGAGAATATGCAGGGAATAATCTCAGTCTTTTGGTAATGGTTGAGCCCTGATTTTTGACCCAGTATGTGGTCTCTTCTGGAGAAATTTCCATGTGTGCTTGAGAAGAATGAGTATTCTGTTGTTTTAGGGTGGAATGTTCTGTATATATCTATGAGGTCCATCTGGCCCAATGTGGCATTCAAAGCTCTTGTTTCTTTATTGATTTTCTGCTTCAATGATCTGTCTATTACTGAAAGTGGCATGTTAAGATTCCCTACTATTAGTGTATTCATATCAATATGACTCTATATTTTGATTAACAGTTGGCATATGTAGTTGGCTGCTCCCATGTTGGGTACATAAATATTTACAACTGTTAGATCTTCTTGGTGGATAGACCCTTTAAGAATGATGTAGTGTCCTTCTTTATCTCTGACTACAGTCTTATATTCTAAATAGGTAAATATATTCTAAATCTGTCCACTAGTCTTTCTCCACCATCACTATTTTAGCCCAAGCTATCATGGTTTCTTACCTGAACCTCCTAACTGTTCTTAGTTTTATCCTTGCTATAATCCATTCTTAATGCATCAGATAGATTGATCATAAATCAAACGATATCATTCCCAGCTCAAAACCTTCCATTGGAATTTCCTTGTACTTAGGATAAAATCTAACACTTTCCCATGGCTGTTATGGCCCTACACAGGCTTGCTCTAGAACTTCTTTTCTGCCTCATCTATTCTTTACTCTATGGTCACTACTGTACTTCTTTCTGCCTCATCTATTCCTTACTCTTTGGCCACTACTAGTACCAATCTTCCCTCTTATTCTCTCCAGTCAGACTTCCTAAAGTCCCTGGAATGTACCAAGCTGGTTCCCACCATAGAGCCTTTGTCCTTGTGTTTCACCTTACCTGGGATACCATGCCTCTGAATCTTCATGAACTGACTGCCTTCTTGTCACTCAATCTTGTTTCAACTGTCACCACCTCAGAGAATACTTCTCTGACTACTCTATTTAATCTTGTTCCCTATACCTACCTAGCCACACTGCCTTTACACTGCTTCTATTTTGTTTTCATTGCACTTTTGATTTTTTGAAATTACCTTATGTATTTGATTGTTTGTGTCTGTCATCTTTTCTCTAAAATGTGAGCTCCAGGAGAGCAGGGATCTTCTTCACCACTTAGTCTCTAGCACCTACAAAAAGGCCTGGCACGTTGTTCCCCTGATGTCAGGACTAAAGGCATGTGGGACAGAGAGGAAGAGATGAAGTCTGGTTCCAGGCTACTGGGAGTAGCCAGAGCAGAGAAGATCAAGTAGCAGAAGAAATAAGAACCTACTCCAGATCAGGTTTTGCCACCTTTGTGAGTTTGGAGACTACTGCTGCTATGAATGAACTCCCACAATTTCAGTTTTCCCTTCACTATGCCATTAATTAAATTTCAAAAAAGTATAGATTGTGTCATGTATCCTCTCTTTGGCTAGGAGTGGAAAGAGCCCCAGAGCATTTTTCTCCACCTATTTTTTTTAAGATTTAATTTATTTATTTGACAGAGAGAGAGAGATATATCACAAGTAGGCAGAGCAGCAGGCAGAGAGAGAGGAGGGAGCAGGCTCCCTGCCAAGCAGAAAGCCCGATGTGGGGCTTGATCCCAGGACCCTGAGATCACGACCCAAGCTGAAGGCAGAGACCCAACCCACTGAGCCACCCAGGCACCCTCCACCTATTTTTCATTATCACCCCCAAGAAGACTTTTTAGACATTTTTGTTCTAATCGTCCCCCTATAAAATTTGAATCCCCTATATAGATCATATATCTATTTTAAAACTATGTATATTTGTGCTTTACACATAAAATAGTAAGCCTAATTCTTTAAAATGTCAGTACAGGGTTAATATTGACTAAGTAAATTATTTAAGTTAAAAGTTAATATAAATTTTTTTAAGTTATTAATGAAAGACATTGAAGAAGACACAAATGAATGGCAAGATATTCTGAGCTCATGAATTGGAAAAATTCATATTGTTAAAGTGTTCATATTAGCCAAAGTAATGTACAGATTCAATGTAATCCTTATCAGAATTCCACTGGCAATTTTTCAGACATAGAACAATCATAAAATTTGTATAGAACCACAAAATACCCCAAATAGCCAAAACAATCTTGAGAAAGCACAAAGCTGGAGTCATTATACTTCCTTATTTAAACTATATTACAAAGCTATAGTAATCAAAACAGTATAGTATTGGTATAAAACAGATACAGAGATCAAGGGAACAAAATAGAGAACCCAGAAATAAGCCCATGCATATGTGATCAATTAATTTATGAGAAAGGAGCCAAGAATACACTATAAGGAAAGCTAGTGTCTTCAATAAATAGTTTTGGGAAAATTGATCAGCCACATGCAAAAGAATGAAACTGGACCACTGTCCTATACTATACACAAAAATTAACTAAAAGTGGGTTAAAGACTTCAACACAAAACCTGAGGCCATAAAACTACTAAAAAAAACATAAATGGCAAGCTCCTAGATATTGGTTTTGGCAATTATTTTTTGGATTTGACACATGAAGTTATGGCCTCTCGTTTTAGTAACAAGGACTATGAAAAAAAAATCAGAAGATTTCCTGGGACTCATACTCATATAAAAAATATATTAAACCTTGCTCCACTGGGCCCAGCAATCCTGAGCACACCTTGTAGGAGTTAAGTTGTGAGTTATGGTCCTAAGGAAACCTCAAGGTTGCCACCACAATGATTGTCTGGAATCTGAACTTCTGGAGGTCCTACCTTTACTGGGTTATTCTAATCTGCCTTGAACTCAGTGAATTTCCTGGATTCACTGACATGTTCTTTCCTACCCACGGTGTAGCAGACTTCTTATTTTCCCTTGATAATTAGGATCACTCATTTCAGCCACATAGTAAACACCCCTTTTTTGTCTATTGGTTCAATGGCATGGGGAGCTCCAAATAGCCAGATAGAAGTTTCAACTCCCATGAATCAAATTTTTGCATGAGTTTCACTAAGTCAAGTGATGAGAGGTGGTACTCACATTTCCACCCTTTGGTTCCTAGACCTGTGTTCTGTTTATAGGAGGAGAATCATATATTAGTTGCTGACTCAAAGAATACACTGAATTATTTTTTTTTAAACATCTTGGTTTTATTTTTTTCAGTGTTCCAAGATTCATTGTTTATGCACCACACCCAGTGCTCCATGCAATACGTGCCCTCCACAATACCCACCACCAGGCTCACCCATCCCACCACTCTCCTCCCTTCCAAAACCCTCAGTTTGTTTCTCAGAGTCTGCAGTCTCTCATGCTTTGTCTCCTCCTCTGATTTACACCAGTTCACTTTTCCTTTCTTTCCCCTAATGTCCTCCATATTATTCCTTATGCTCCACAAGTAAGTGAAACCATATGATAATTGACTTTCTCTGCTTGACTTCTTTCACTCAACATAATCTCCTCCAGTCCAATCCATGTTGATACAAAAGTTGGGTATTCATCCTTTCTGATGGCTGTGTAATATTCCATGGTATATACGGACCATATCTTCTTTATTCATTCATCTGTTGAAGGGTATCTTGACTCTTTTTACAATTTGGTGATTGTGGCCATTGCTGCTATGAACATTGGGGTACAGATGGCCCTTCTTTTTACTACATCTGTATCTGTAGGGTAAATTCCCAGGAGTGCAATTGTACCTCTGCAACATGGGCCACAGAAACTTCTTTCAAGACACATCTCCAAAGGAAAAGGAAACAAAAGTTAAAATGAAGTTTCAGGACTTCATCAAGATAAAAAGCTTTATTAGAGAGGGCACGGATTGAATGGAGCACTGGGTGTGGTACAAAAACAATGAATACTGTTATGCTGAAAATAAATTAAAAAAATGATTATAAAAAAAAAGCTTCTGTACAGCAAAAGAAATAGTCAACAAAACAAAGAGGCAACCCACGGAATGGGAGAAGATATTCACAAATGACACTACAGACAAAATGCTGATATCCAAGATCTATAAAGAACTCCCCAAACTCAACACCCAGAATACACTGAATTCTGTAGAATGGCCCTCAGACCTCACAAAGTGTTGTTTCCTAACTGGCACTATAACTAAATCTTCCTTAGTTATTCCACCCTTCTGTAAGGACAGTTGTTTATGGGTGATGGTGTATGGGATAAGAACAGAGAAGCCCATAGTCATTAAACCACTGTCTTACCTGTTTCACTGTGAAATGTGTTCCTTGACCACAAAAAATATTGTACGAGATATTTCAATGGTGTATAGAGCATATAAACTATTTTGAAAATCCAAAGATGATGGTGCCAGTAAAAACACTGCAAGCAGGAAAGACAAATCCATTCCAGAATATGTGATTATTTCAATAATGATAAATTGATGCCCACTCCATGATGCAAGGAGTTCAGTGTAATCCCTCTGTCATGCAAGCACTTGTTGGTATTCCCAGGGAATGATGACATATTTGGGTTTCTGCTGTTGAGAAGGTAGGCACTTAGCAGTGTTGGTAGCCAAGTCAATTTAAGTGAAGATAAATCCATGTTGAAACCCTGCATAACATCCATATCTTCTATGGCAATTTTGTTCATTGGTGCATCAAACAAGCCCTGCAATGTTAAGAGAAAGAGGTTGAGATTTCCACAGATTGGGTCATCATGCTCCCTTTGGTAAACATTCACATGGGATGCAAATCTTCTCACACTCAGCCCGTCCTGAGAGATCTGTTCACTTACTACACACACACACACACACACACACACACACACACACACAGGCAAAGCAAGTAGACTATGCCTTGTACATAATAAACACTAAGTATTTTATTGCATTATTGTTATTGCTATCAGTTCTCCGATCTCATTCCTTCCATCTCTGACTATCTGGCCAGACTGCTAATTAGCATTGATCAGTTCACCTCTTCAGGTCACTTTCTGGATAAAGAGGTCAACCAGAGGTCAGCCATGTACCAACCAGCCATTGGTACATGGCTCCAAGTTTTGCCTTCTAAGAGGATTTCTCTTCCTTACTTCCCATCAGAGTCGTACCTGAGTGGGGCTATTAACATCACAGTTGTCAACTTCCACCGAGTTCCTGCTTACCAAGCAGCAGCACCTGAAAACCATGCTTTTGGGTTTTTTCCTCTTCAGTAAGCTGGTTATTGGAAATTACCCACAAGGACTTAGGTGGGAGCTGACAAAGAGCAAGCTGTGTAGCAGGAGTAGGTGCTATGGGAATGTGAACCTCTTTCAACTCACTTGTTCTTCCAGAACCTTCTCCATACTGGTTTTGTTTATACCACTTTCCTTTGGTAATGGAGTGTTGTTATTGCCTCCCCAACTTTTTGGGTTGGTGGATCAGATGGCACCAAGCCTAGGATGGGCTACTCAGTTTGCAGGGTCACTTGGGGTACCTTGCTTATGTGTTTAAACTCTACCAGGGCCAGTAATTTAACCTTTTTTTTTATTATTTCTTTTCAGCGTAACAGTATTCATTGTTTTTGCACCACACCCAGTGCTCCATGCAATCTGTGCCCTCTCTAATACCCACCACCTGGTTCCCCCAACCTCCCACCCCCCGCCCCTTCAAAACCCTCAGATTGCTTTTCAGAGTCCATAGTCTCTCATGGTTCACCTCCCCTTCCAATTTCCCTCAACTCCCTTCTCCTCTCCATCTCCCCTTGTCCTCCATGCTATTTGTTATGCAACCTTGTTAAATTAGTCATCAGGAGTCAGGAGTTATTACTCAAAAGGAGTAATTATTTGGCAAAGTACATGACCTTTGTTCCAAAACTCTAGAGGCTTGTGTTTTGATTCTCCAGTTGGGCCTTGTCAGAGGCTCCATACAGCATCCCAGTCTGTCACAGACACTCAACTCACTCAGACATTTACATATTCATTCAACAAACATTCATTTGTGATTAGTGTTCACGGCCCTGTCCTGGGTACCAGGTATCCCATTATCAAGATATAACCAGTCCGGGATGCCTTGGTGGCTCAGCCAGTTAAGCTACTGCCTTCGGCTCAGGTCATGATCCCAGGGTCCTGGGATCAAGTGCCGCATTGGGCTTCCTGCTCGACAGGGAGCCTGCTTCTCTCTCTGCCTCTGCCTGCCACTCTGTCCACTTGTGTTCTCTCTCTCTCTCTCTGACAAAGAGAGAAAGAAAGAAAGAAAGAAAGAGAAAGAAAGAAAGAAAGAAAAAGAAAGAAAGAAAGAGAGAGAAAGATATAACCAGTCCATGGGATGCCTGAGTGACACAGTTAAACATCAGCTTTTAGTTTTGGTTCAGGTTGTGATCTTAGGGTCATGAGATCGAGCCTGGTGTGAGGTTCCATGCTCAGCGCAGAGTCCACTTAGGACTCTATCTCCCTCTCCCTTTGCCTCTCCCCCCATGCTCTCACTCTCTCTCTCTCTCGAATAAATAAATGAATCTTTTTTTTTTAAAGATACAATCAATCCAATGAGGGAAACAATGCTAGTGCTGAGAGGAACCATGAAGAGCTGTGGGAACCCAAATGAGCAAGTGATTCACTCTTTTTTCTGCATATAGACATGTTATCAATCACAGATGGTGTGTGATGAACATCAGCACAAATGCATAGATACAGGCAAACATGTATATGCCCAAATATAGGCACTGTGTACACACATTCTAATTATGGATTATGAGTCAGCAGTCAGTGTGCTCTGGTGGAAGGAGCCCTTGATTGGGAGGTAGGTGACAGGGGTTAAACTACCCCAGCTTCCTTACATGGTCTCTGTGTGCTTTGAGACACATTCCTGCCCCTCTATGGCCTTGTATCTCCTGTCTGTAAGATGGGGACAGCATTAGCTCACAAAGCCTCATCCTGTGAGCATCACATTAGAAAGTGGACCAGTAGCACCCACAATCCCTGGCACACAGCAGGTAAGAGCCATTGTAATTGATTGTGGGTGATAGTTAATGTCATAGTGTTTTGTAAACCATGTATGGTGCATTGCGCCCATGAGCATGAAGGCTGGAGCCAGCCATGTGGATGTACATGAGCACATTTGTGTGCAAGGGAGGCACACTGTGCGAGGTTGGCCACATATCCAAACTGGGTGCCAAGATGTGCTACTAGGGGCATGGCTGGCTGCAACCTAGAGACCCTTGGCTGCAGGTGGACTGAGGGGCAAGGATAATGCCACCGGTACCCTCTGATGCTGCTCTAAGGAGCAAGAGAGGTGGAAGTCAGAGGTCACAGTTCAAACCAAGGGAAGCCTACCAGTCTGAAAGTGACAGAAAGGGAGAATGGGTCTTCCAGTGCAGTGCCTAGCCTAGGACGCCAGCACCTCTGCAGTGGGGGGATGCTGAGGGGCAGGCCAGAAGGCCTGGTTTTCAATCCTGGCTCTATTTTTTACTGGTTACATGACCTGGGGCTGCTCTTTGCTCCTCTCTGGGCCTCAGCTTCCTCGGGTTTCATAAACTGTTAATGGTAATGCCCATCCCATAGAGCTGTTGTGAAGATTGAAAGAGGCCACACATGTGGAAGCAGATGGTGCTGTATCTGTGCACAGGTGCCCAATAAAAGAGTGCTCCCTCCATCCTGTACACCATTTCCTATTGGTTCTACCTAAGCTACCATCCCAGGAAAAACAATACCTATATTAACAAGCCCAGGCACAGGGCCAGCACTAAGGAAAATGTGTGCCTTTATTTTAGTCTTTGCCCATTTAGTCTATGCCCATAATGTGCAGGTTACTATGCTTGGCTGGAGAGAAGAGACTTATGCCATAGTCAGAGGTGGGCCAGAGCTGGGAGATATGGAGTCCAGGGCACAGTGACCTGCCTGGGAGGGCAGGAGAGGACAGGAGAGGGCTTCATGGACCAAACCATGGAGCAGGAGCTAGCACCTGGAAAGGGGTGGAGGAGAGAGAACAGGAAAAGAGCAGTAACTGGTGAGGGACGAGTGCTGACAGTGGGATGTCCTGAAGTGGGTGTGGGGGCTGTGGCATCAGCCCTGAGTAAGGGAGAAAATAGATTCAAGGATGGGTCATATCAGGGCAGCTGTCAGGGCATGTTATGGTCACCAGCTGACAGATGAGAGCAGCCTAGGTGGGAGAAACTGTAGAAGCAAAGGAACAGAGTTGTGAGAGGGAGAGGAGGGGAACCAGTCATGCAGGGGTGAGGAGTGCTCACTATAATGAGGCTGGAGGAGCAGCCAGGACTGGGCAGGCCTGAAGTGCCAACACCAAGCTGAAAGAGGTGCAAATGCTGTTAGCACATGGGAGCCATTCAAATATGGGTCAAGACTGAGTGGCTGATTAGGTGGAAGAGCAGATGTGAGCAGAACCTGCTTTTACCCCGTCACTGAGTCCTCCCATCCTCAGGACCCAGACAGTGGCTGTACCACTCAACCACAGCCCACCTGGGCCAGCTCAACCAGTGCCTGGGGGCGCATAGGGCCCTTCCTATCTGTTTGCCCCAAGTTGAGAGGCCAGAGTAAACTCTGATGCAACCTCTGAAGTTGACTTCACTCTCACTGAACCAGGATTGGTAGATGAAGTGGGGTGTGATTTGGATGTTCCTAAGATAGTAGACTTTGTGGCAGTGAATGTGGTCCTGCACCTGGTTCACCAGGTAATGTGAGACCTATCACAGATCTTGATGTAAGACAGATGGTTAGGTCCCCCCAAGCAGGAACAAAGGTAACGCAGGAGATGATGGTATTGGGCTCTCTTCATTATTCCCCATTTGCTCCTCTTGAGCCATATCTATCCCATTCTGTGCCCCAGGATAATGACTTTTCTTGATTGTATCCTCCCGGCTCCTTGTTCTGCAAACAACACACGTTGGCATGAGATGGAGGATGATCAAAGAGTTTAGGGTATTTATATGTGATGATAACTATAAGGGATGATTTATATGTGATGATAACTATAACTATTAGCATTATTGAGCACTTACTAAGAACCATGTATGGTGGACAGAGGCAAGATGGAGGAGGAGCAGGGGACTCTATTTCAACTGGTCCCCTGAATTTAGCTGGATATCTACCAAACCATTCTGAACACCCACGAAATCAGCCTGAGATGTAAGACTATATATCTGGATCTCTACAAGCAGAAATTCTCTGGCAGTCATGAGGGCAGAGTCATGATTCTGTGGGTAGATATTGGAAGATAAACAGAAGGGGGAGGAGGCCACCATAAGCTGGCACAGGGAAGGTAATATAATACAGGAGTGCAAATCATCCCACACTGGGAACTAGGCACAGACTCACAGACCAGCAACAGCAGTGAAAGGGCTTTAGCACAGCCCCCAGACAGGATCCAGGAGGTACAGGTGCTCACCTGCAAACCCAGGGTAGCTTGCAGTTTTAGAATCACAGGAGGCAGAGACAGGCCAGGCCCTTGGATTGGCCTCTGGGAGAGATCCTGCGGGGCACACCACAATGGGAGGCTGCAGTTTTTAGCAGTGCAGATAGACAGGAATGGAGACTGTGTGTCCTGGAAGGCTCAGTGAAGAACAGACTATGATTTCTCTGCTCTTGGTCAGAGGATTGGGTGCAGTCATTTCTGCTCTGACTCTCAGAAAAGACACGGAAAGCTGCCAGAGAACAAAAGTTAAAAAAAAAAAAAAGCGGTTTCCACTGAGCCACCCCCCCCAACAGGGGCAGGGCAACTCTGTCCAAGGAGGGTTACCTGAGTAACAGTGCAGCAAGCCCCTCCCCCAGAAGACAGGCTGGAAGAACAAGAGGATGACTACCCTAGTGTCCCAATAACGGGGACCCAAGATGCACCCAATAACGGGTGCATCTTGATTGGGTCGTGGTTAATACTTTGGACTCTGTACATTCCTTCAACCACCCCTCAACAGAATAACTAAGAGGAGGAGCCCCCAACAAAGAAAAGAACCAGAGACTATGACCTCTGCCACAGACTTAATGGATATGGATATAAGCAAGATGTCAGAGAAAGATTTCAGAATAGCAATTATGAAGTCAATATCTAGGCTTGAGAAAATTATTTGTGACAATACAGAATCTCTAAGGGCAGAAATGAGATCTAGCCAGGCTGAACTTAAAAATGCTATGAATGAGATGCAGTCTAAACTGGATACCCTGACAGGGTAAATCAGGCAGAAGAATGAATTCGTGAGCTATAAGATAAGATGATAGAAAAGAAGAAAGCCAAGGAGGCCTGGGTTAAAAACCTAAAAGCCCAAGAGATCAGACTGACAGAAATTAATGATGCCATGAAATGTTGCAATGTCAGGATTATTGGGATCTCTGAGGGAGTGGAGAGAGAGAGAGAGAGGACTAGAAGATATATTTGAGCAAATACTAGTTGAGAACTTCTCTAATCTGGGGAAGGAAAAAAGCATTCATGTCCAAGAGGACCTCTCTCAAGATCAAGGAGAACAGACCAATGTCTCGGCATATAAGAGTAAAACTTGCAAATTGTAGGAGCAAGGAAGCAGTTCTGAGAGCAGCTGGGGGAAGAGACTTCTTACATACAGAGGGAGGAACATCAGAATGATATCATACCTTTCCACAGAGACTTGGCTAGCCAGAAAGGGCTAGCAAGACATATTCAGGGTACTAAATGAAAAGAACATGCACCCAAGGATACTTTATCCAGGAAGGCTGTTATTCAGAATGGATGGAGAGACAAGGATCTTCCAGGAACACGAGAAACAGAAAGAATATGTGACCACCAAGCTGGCTCTGCAAGAAATATTGAGGGGAATTCTATAAAAGAAGAAAGACCCCAAGAGAAAGACCAGAAATTATAGAGACAATATATAGAAACAGGGCTTTACAGGCAAGACAATGGCACTAAATTCCTATCTTTCAATAGTTATTCTGAATGTAAATGAAATAAATGCTCTAATCAAAAGACACAGGGTATCACACTGGATAAAAAAGCAATACCCATCCATATGTTTTCTACAAAAGACTCATTTTAGACCTAAAGACAACTCCAGATTGAAGTTGGGGAGGGGAGAACAATTTATCATGTTAATGGACATCAAAAGAAAGCTAGGGTAGCAATTCTCATATCAGACAAATCAGATTTTAAGCTAAAGACTGTAGTAAGAGATTCAGAGGGACACTATATCATATATAAAAGGTCTATCCAACAAGGAGATCTAACAAGTGTAAATGTCTATGCCCCCAACATCGGAGCAGCCAACTACATAAGCTAACTGTTAACCAAAATAAATAATCATATTGATAATAATACTTTAATCATAAGAGATCTCAACACTCCATTCACAGCAATAAATCATCTAAGCAGAAAATCAACAAAGAAACAAGAGCTTTGAATGACACAATGGACCAGATGGACTTCTAGATACATACAAAACATTCCACCCTAAAACAGCAGAATAGTCATTCTCAAATGCACACAGAACGTTCTCCAGAATAGATCACATACTGGGTCACAAATCAGGGCTCAACCAATACCAAAAGACCGAGATTATTCCCTGCATATGTTCAGACCACAATGTTTTGAAACTGGAACCCAATCACAAGAAAAAACTTGGAAGAAATTAAAACACTTGGAAGTTAAAGACCATTCTGCTAAAGAAGGTTTGGGTCAGCCAGGAAATCAAAACAGAACTTAAACAATTAATGGAAACCAAGGAGAATGAAAACACATCAGTCCAAACTTATGGGATACTGCAAAGGTGGTCCTAAGGGGAAAATACATAGCCATCCAGGCCTCACTCAAAAAAGTAGAAAAATCCTGAATGTACAAGCTAACCTTACACATAAAGGAACTGGAGAAAGAACAGCACATAAAACCTAAATCAAATAGGACAAGAGAGATAATAAAGATTAGAGCAGAGATCAATGAAATTATGAATGAAAGGGAGAGATCACGACTAACACCAAGGAAATAGAAACAATTATTAGAAATTATTATCAGCAACCATATGCCAGTAAATTAAGCAACCTGAAAGAAATGGATAACTTCCTGGAAACTTATAAACTACCAAGACTGAAACAGGAAGAAATCAACAATCTGAACAGACCAATACCAGTAACAAAATTGAAGCAGTAATCAAAAACCTACCAAAAAACAAACCTACCAAAAAACAAGAGTCCAGGGCCAGATGGATTCCCAGGGGGATTCTACCAAACATTCAAAGAAAAAATAATGCCTATTCTTCTAAAGCTGTTTCAAAAAATAGAAACAGAAGGAAAACTTCCAAACTCACTCTATGAGGCCAGCATTACCTTAATCCCAAAACCAGGCAAAGACTCCATCAAAAAGGAAAATTACAGATCAATACCCCTGATGAATATGGATGCCAAAACGCTCAACGAGATCCTAGCTAATAGGATCCAACAGTACATTAAAGGATTATCCATCACAACCAGGTGGGATTTATTCCTGCGATGCAAGGGTAGTTCAAAATTCACAAACCAATCAATATAATAGAACACATTAATAAAAGAAGAGACAAGAACCATATGATCTTCTCAATCAATGCAGAAAAAGCATTTGAAAAAATACAGCATCCTTTCCTGATTAAAACTCTTCAGAGTATAGGGATAGAGAGAACATTCCCCAATTTCATAAAAACCATCTATGAAAAGCCCACAGTGAATATCATTCTCAATGCGGAAAAGCTGAGAGCTTTACCCTTAAGAACAAGAACATGACAGGGATGCCCACTCTTGCCATTATCATTCAACACAGTACTAAAAGCCCTAGCTTCAGCAATCAGACAACAAAAATAAATAAATAAAAGGTATTCAAATCTGCAAATAACAGGTCAAACTCTCTACCTCTTCACAGATGACATGATGCTTTATGTGGAAAACCCAAAACACTCCACCCCCAAATTACTAGAACTCATACCACAGTTCAATAATGTGGCAGCATACAAAATCAATGCACAGAAATCAGTTGCTTTTCTATACACTAACAGTGTAAATGTAGAAGAGAAATTAGGGACTCAATTCCATTTACACTAGCACCCAAAACCATAAGATACCTCATAAAAAACTTAACCAAGAAGGTAAAAGAGCTATACTCTAGAAACTACAAAACATTTATGAAAGAAATCGAGGAAGACACAAAAAGATGGGAAAACATTCTATGCCCATGGATTGGAAGAATAAACATTGTTAAGATGTCTATGTTGCCTAGAGCAATCTACACTTTTAATGCCATCCCTATCAAAATACCACTGGCATTTTTCAAAGTACTGAAACGAACAATCCTAAAAATTATATAGAACCAGAAAAGACCCCTAATCACCAAGGAAATACTGAAAAAGAAAATCAAGCCTGGGAGCATCTCGTTGCCTGATTTCATGCTAGATTACCAAGCTGTGATCACCAAGACAGCATGATACTGGCACAAAAACAGACACATAGACCAATGGAACAGAATAGAGAGCCCAGAAATGGACCCTCAATTCTATGGCCAACTAATCTTTGACAAAGCAGGAAAAAAATACCCAATGGAAAAAAGACAGTCTCTTCAATATATGGTACTGGGAAAATTGGACAGCTATATACAGAAGAATGAAACTTGGCTGCTCTCTTACACCATACACAAAGATAAGCTCTAAATGGATGAAAGACCTCAATGTGAGACAAGAATCCATCAAAATCCTAGAGAGAATATACAGAGTAACCTCTTCCACATCCACCACAGCAACTTCTTTCAAGACACATCTATGAAGGCAAGAGGAAAAAAAAACAAAAATGAACTTTTGGGACTTCATCAAGATAACAATCTTTTTCACAGCAAAGGAAACAGTCAACAAAATTAAGATGCAACCCATGGAATGGGAGAAGATATTTCAAATGACACTACAGATAAAGGGCTGGTATCCAAGATCTATAAAGAACTTCTCAAACCCAACACCAAAAAAACAAATAATCCTGTCAGGAAATGGGCAGAAGACATGAACATACACTTCACCGAGGAAGACATACAAATTGCTAACAGACACATGAAAAAATATTCATCATCATTAGCCCTCAGGGAGATTCAAATCAAAATCACATTGAGATATCACCTTACACCAGTTAGAATGGCCAAAATTAGCAAGACAGGAAACAACACGTGTTGGAGGGGATGTGGAGAAAGGGGAACCCTCTTACACTGTTGGTGGGAATGCAAGTTGGAGCAGCCACTTTGGAAAACAATGTGGAGATTCCTTAAGAAATTAAAAATAGAGTTACCCTATGACCCTACAATTTCACTACTGGGTATTTACCCCAAAAACACAGATGTAGTGAAAAGAAGAAGGGCCATCTGTACCTTCAATGTTCATAGCAGCAATGGCCACTATCACCAAACTGTGGAAAGAGCCAAGATGCCCTTCAATGGACAAATGGATAAGGAAGATATGGTCCATATATACAAAGGAATATTATGCCTCCATCAGAAAGGATGAATACTCAACCATTGTATCAACATGGACAGGACTGGAGGAGATTATGCTGAGTGAACTAAGTCGAGCAGAGAAAGTCAATTATCATATGGTTTCACTTACTTGTGGAGCATAAGGAATAACATGGAGGATGCTACAAGAAGGAAAGGAAAAGTGAATTGGGGGAAATAGGAGGGGGAGACAAAGTGTGAGAGACTGTGGACTCTGAGAAACAAACAGGATTTTGGAGGGGAGGGGTTAGAGGGTTGGGTTAGCCTGGTGGTGGGTATTAAGGATGGCACATATTGCATGGAGTACTGGGAGTGGTGAATAAACAATGAATCTTGGAACACTGAAAAAATAAAATAAAATTTAAAAATTAAAAAAAATAAAGTAAAGAAGCTAAAAATGAATGGAGAAGCAATCCCAGCAATGTCCTTTTCAGAAAACATGTTTTGAGAGCCTGTACACTTTGATGTTTACTTATCTTAACAAATATATTCTCCTCTGGGGTGGGGGGGAAAAATAAGGCAGGAAACAACAAATGTTGGCAATGATGTGGAGAAAGGGAAACCCTCTTACACTGTTGGTGGGAATGTAGCTGGCACAGCCACTTTGGAAAACAGTGTGGGAGTTCCTCAGAAAGTTTAAAATAGAGCTACCCTATGACTCGGCAGTTGCACTACTGGGTATTTACCCCAGAGATACAGATGTAGTGAAAAGAAGGGCCACATGCATCCCGATGTTCATAGCAGCAATGTCCACAATAGCCAAACTGTGGAAGGAGCAGAGATGCTCTTCAACAAATGAATGGATAAAGAAAATAAGGTTTGTATATACACTGGAATATTACTCAGCCATCAGAAAGAATGAATACCCACCATTTGCATCGACATGGATGGAACTGGAGGGGATTATGCTAAGTGAAATAAGTCAAGAAGAGAAAGACAATTTTCATATGGTTTCACTCATATGTGGAACATAAGGAATAATATGGAGGACATTAGGGGAAGGAAGGAAAAACTGAAGTGGGGTGAAATCAGAGGAGGAGATGAGCCATGAAAGACTATGGACTCTGGGAAACAATCTGAGGGTTTCACAGGGGAGGGGAGGGAGTAGTCAGTTGATGGGTATTAAGGTTGTAATGAGCACTGGATGTTATATGCAAATAATGAATCATTGACACTATGTCAAAAACTAATGATGCACCATATGGTGATTAACATAACACAATGATAATAATAATAAAAAGAACCATGTATGGTTCCAAATGCTTTCCATTAATGGTCTCAGTTATTTTTTTTATTTTGTTATGTTAGTCACCACACATTACATCATTAGTTTTTGATGTAGTGTTCCAAGATTCATTGTTTACATATAACACCCAGTGCTCCATGCAATACATACCCTCCTTAATACCCACTACCAGGCTCACCCATTCCCCCACATCCCTCCCAAAACCCTCAGTTTGTTTCATGGGGTCCATAGTCTCCATGGTTCATCTCCCCCTCCGATTTCCACCCCCTTAACTTTTCCTTTCCTTCTCCTAATATCCTCCATGTTATTCTTTATGCTCCTCAAGTAAGTGAAATCATATGATAATGACTTTCTCTGCTTGACTTATTTCAATCAGCATCATCTCCTCCAGTCCCATCCATGTTTATGCAAAAGTTGGGTATTCATCCTTTCTGATGGCTGAGTAATATACCATTGTATATATGGACCACATCTTCCTTATCCATTCATCCGTTGAAGGGCATTTTGGTTCTTTCCACAGTTTGGCGACCGTGGCCATTGCTGCTATGAACATTGGGGTACAGAGGGCCCCTTTATTCACTACTTCTGTATCTTTGGGAAATACCCAGTAATGCAATTGCAGGGTCATAGGGAAGCTCTATTTTTAATTTCTTTTTTTTTCTTTTTTCTTTTTTTTAATTTGATTTTTAATTTTCTTATTAACATATAATGTATTATTAGCCCCAAGGGTACAGGTCTGTGAATCGCCAGGTTTACACACTTCATAGCACATACCTTCCCCAATGTCCATAACACCACCACCCTCTCCCTACCCCCCTCCCCCCGGCAACCCTCAGTTTGCAGAAAACAAATTTTCTTTTTTTTTTTTTTTTAATTTCTTAAGGAACCTCCACACTGTTTTCCAGAGTGGCTGTACCAACTTGCATTCCCACCAAAAGTGTAAGAGGATTCCCGTTTCTGCACATCCTTTCCATGATTTGTTGTTTCTTACCATGTTAATTTTTCCCATCCTAACTGGTGGTATCTCAATTCAATATTTTTCTTTTTTTTTAAGATTTTATTTATCTATCTGACAGAGAGAGCAAGAGATCACAAGTAGGCAGAGAGAGAGGCAGAGAGAGAGGAAGGGAAGCAGGCTCCCTGTCTACAGAGAGCCCGATGTGGGGCTCAATCCCAGGACCCTGGGATCATGACCTGAGCCAAAGGCAGAGGCTTTAACCCACTGAGCCACCCAGGCACCCCCAGCAATTCAGTATTTTTCAAAGCGCTGGAATAAACAAACCTAAAATTTGTATGGAACCAGAAAATACACCAAATCACCAGGGAAATGTTGAGAAAGAAAATCAAGGCTGGGGGCATCATGTTGTCTGATTTCAAGCTTTATTATGAAACTGTGATCACCAAGACAGCATGGTACTGACACAAAAACAGACACATAGACCAATGGAACAGAGTAGAGAGCCCAGATATGGGCTCTCAGCTCTATGGTCAAATAATCTTTGACAAAGCAGGAAAAAATATCCAATGGAAAAAAGACAGTCTCTTCAATAAACAGTGCTGGGAAAACTGGACAACTATATACAGAAGAATGAATCTCAAACATTCTCTTATGTTTTCTCTTCTCTTTCATTCTCTTACCATACACAAAGATAAACTCAAAATGGATGAAAGACCTGAATGTGAGACAGGAATCCATCAAAATCCTAGAGAAGAATGGCCACAGCAACTTCTTTCAAGACACATCTCCAAAGGCAAGGGAAACAAAAGTGAAAATAAACTTTTGGGTCTTCATCAAGATTAAAAGCTTCTGAACAGCAAAGGAAACAGTCAACAAAACAAAGAGGCAACCCACAGAATGGGAGAAGATATTCACAAATGACACTACAGACAAATGGCTAATATCCAAGATCTATAAAGAACTTCTAAAACTCAACACCCAAAAAACAAATAATCCCATTAAGAAATGGGTAGAAGGGGCACCTGGGTGGCTCAGTGGGTCATGATCTCAGGGTCCTGGGATCAAGCCCCATGTCGGGCTCTCTGCTCTGTGAGGAGCCTGCTTCCCCCCTCTCTCTGTTTGCTTCTCTGCCTACTTGTGATCTCTCTCTCTCTCTGTCAAATAAATAAATAAAATCTTTTAAAAAAAAGGCATGGGTAGAAGACATGAACAGACACTTCTCCAATGAAGACATATAAATGGATAACAGACACATGAAAAAATTTTCATCATTATCAGCCATCAGGGAAATTCAAATAATGATTTCATTTAATCCCCACAGTGTCTATGAAATAGGAGCTATTAGCATTCCCGTGCAATAGATAACATGAGGAGACTGAGGCTTAGAAAGTGTGAATAACTTTTCCAGGGGCCCACAGGGAGCATGTGAATCCTTGCAGCCTGCAAACTTAAGCCTTAAGCTATTAATGGCAGCTCCCTCACCCTTCTCCTTAAAGGTTAGAACAAATGGTAGAGCCCATGGGGATAAAACAGAGCAAAGACCTCTGAAAAGAAAGAGGGCAAAAACAAAAGAAAAGAAAGAGGGCAAAGAAATGTATTTTAGTAGGCTCCTCAGAGAGTATGGAGGCTCAGTTTGCCTCTAACCTTCCTGACAACTATAGTAGGAAGGTGTAGGCTAACAGATTTCCCAAGTTTCAATTTTCTGGATTAAAGGTGACAAAAAAAAAACCATGTCTTGGATTAAATATCAGAGGACTTGATCTTGTGGCCTGCTCAGCAAACATCTGGGACTGGAAATTTTTCTGAGATTTCATGAGACATTAAAAGGCTCATTTATGTGCATGATTCTCAACACCTCTCTCTGAAGGCAGATGGTTCTATGAAATTCCATCCAAGTCTTGCAGCAAGACTTGCCTCACCTCTGACTGCATTGAAAATAAGACACCAGATAGCAATGTCCTCAATTCCTTGCCACAAACTACCTACAAATTCATGAGCCTCTCCTCAGTCTTTCCCTCTAGTTACAGTTGAGGAAGGGCCATTTTTCTTACTGTCTATATTTCCACAAGTGTTCTGTATCCTATTCCCTGATAACTCATCAAGAACCTTGATTAATCAGTTACTTCCCTCCCTCCTGTATCTTCAGTCTCTAATTTTTCTCCTGACTCAGCTTGAGTCTCTTACATCTTTAAAAAGATTGCCAAGACGGAGAATCCATTTCCAAGATGGAAGAGCAAAAAGCTCCTTGGATACAAGCTCTTCAGCATACAAGCAAAACTGGTGAAGATAATTTTTAAAAAAATTTAAAATCTCTGGAAATTATCCAAAAACATAACCAAATGAAGCATTTATTCAAGAAAATCTATTAAAACTGTGTAAGAACATTGAAGGTCTGTGGTTTTTGAGCCATGACCACTCCTTCCTTCTTCCCTCCCCCTCTCCTCCACTCTGTGTTGGTGTAGACAAAAAGATGAGGCTCCCACTCTCCTTAGTACACATCCAACAATTACCTTATCTCACCTGGAGGAGAAGGCCACCAACATTTCTCATTCCTTCCAACTCTGAATTAAAGAGTTAGGAGGCTCCCTTTTTCTACCTAGCCCCCTACATAGGGCAGAGGCTCTGCCCCAGACCAGGGATACAGATGGCCCAATCAACCTTACCCAATTTCACTCATAAGGCAGAGGTTCCACATGGAGGGAGCACTCAGATTAGTGGCTCATTGATTTTTCCCAATGAGAAAGGCTAAATGCAGGAAAAGAGCTCCAGAGCTTTCCCTAAAAGAACTGACTTTATTTGAAACAGAATGTAAGGAATTTCAAGCCTAAGAGCACTCTTGAAAACAATATCTCCTCTTAATTAAGAGCAACAAGCTAAATAATAGGCCAGCTAGTTCACCAGAAAGAATCAGAAAAAAATATGCAACTAAGAAGAGCCCTGCTGGGATTATGACAAACCTCAAAGTCTGACCTCAAAAATTCCTACATAAAACTGACTGAATCAGATCATGGAGCAAATTATGACCCAGGATATTGTCAAAAATAATAAATCAATCAGCCAATAATTATTGCAAGCTCACAGTTCTTGGTGATATCAAGTGAGATAGGTATCTTAACAGGGAGGTCAGGGAGAGAGATAGTCAAAACGAATGCTGTAAAACTACTGTCATCTCATGGTGACCGTGCACATGCCCAAGGCTAACAACCCTGTGGAGTAACATCAAAGGTTTCATACTGTGTGGAAATAGCCTTCACTAAAGTAAGCCACTTAAAAAAATAAACAAGCAAACAACCACAAAAACAAACACTGAAGAGAGAGGAGGGGAATCAGTACCCAGAGTTGTTACAATATATTGCTTAAAATGTCCAGTTTTCAACAAAAAATTATGAGACATACAAAGAAACAGGAAAATGTGACCCTACAGAGGGAAAAAAATTAAACACTAGAAACTGCCTGTGAGAGGGGCCAGATATCAGACACAACACACCAGGACTTCAAAGCAGTCATTTAAATGGACTTAAAGAACTAAAGGACATCTTGCTTAAAGAATTAAAGGATGGGAACATTCAAAAGCAGCCACAGATATGAGAAATTTAGAAAGCCGAATATGCTCAAGCATGCTCACAAATGACCTGAGAAAACTTTAAGCTTTCTCACCTCAGGTGATATCTAGGCTCAGAGCAAGCCTAGATAATAGGTAAGGAACACACTAGCAGAGAGCCAGTCTGCAAAGACTGATAGAGGTGGTTGATCTCTCTTCTTTTCTTTTTTTCTTTGTTTCTACTGAAATTCAAAGAAATCTTTGTTCAAAAATTAGCTAAACAGGCTCGCCTGGTGGTGGGTATGCCAGTAAAATATGTGCATGGAGCACTGGGTGTGGTGTATAAACAATGAATCTTGGAACACTGAAAAAATAAAATAAAAGAAAAGAATATTCTCCCCCAAGGAGACTTTTTTTAATTAACAAGGGAAAATAGAATAAAGTTAGCTGTGCTTACCATTTTATAAAAAAAAAATTAACTGAACAAAAGCTAAAGAAGCAAGACATCAGCAAGCACACACAACAAATAGTCTTTGAAAAAATAGTTTGGTAAGATCTAATAATAAACAGACTACTATAGCCTTCAATAATAATGAAAGAAAAAAAAGCAAAGCCCAGGGAAAGGGAAGAATCTAATTCCCAAAGTCACGACAATATAATATTCCAATGCCCAAATTTCAACAACAACAACAACAAATCACAAGGAATAAAAGGAACAGAAAAACATGGTTCACTCGAATGAGCAAAATAAATTGTCAGAAATCATCCCCAGAGGGACTGTATGCAGAAACGGAAAAATCCACCCAGAAATTATTATAAATCTTAAGAGATCTTACATAGCCAAAATTATCTTGAAAAAGAACAAAGTTGGAGAACTCAAATTCCTGATTTCAAAACTTACCATCAAGCTAAGGTAATCAAAACAGCATGGTATTAGCATAAAGACAGACATATAGACCAATGGAATAAAATAAAGAGCTATAAACCCTCACATATGTGGCCAAATGATTTTCGACAGTGTGACTAAGACCATTTAGTGAGGAAAAGACAGTCTTTTCAACAAATGGTGCTGGGAAAACCAGACATCTCCATGCGAAAGAATGATGTTGGATCCATAACTTACACTACTAAAAAATTTAACTCAAAGTAGTTCAAAGACCTAAATGTAAGAGCCAAAACCACAAAACTCTTAGAAGAAAACATTATGGGAAAGTGCCAGGACGTTATTTTTGGCAAGGATTTCTTGAATATGATACC
Organism: Enhydra lutris kenyoni; assembly: GCF_002288905.1. NCBI lineage: Eukaryota > Metazoa > Chordata > Mammalia > Carnivora > Mustelidae > Enhydra > Enhydra lutris. The sequence goes on along the minus strand of NW_019154203.1, from coordinate 1,142,794 downwards.
AAAAGCATAAGCAACAAAAGAAGAAAATAAATAAATAGGACTTCATCAAAATTAAAAACATTTATGTGTCAAAGGACACTCTCAAGAGAGGGGGAAACCAACCAATGGGAGAAAATATTTGCAAATCATGTATCTGCCAAAGGGTTGTTATAGGCTGAATTGTGTCCCTCCAAAATTCGTATTTCCTGCCCTAGTACCTCAGAACGTGACTGTATTTGGGATAAGGTCTTTAACTGTCATTTTTTGTGTGGTGGGAACATTTAGGATCTATTCCCTTGTCAACTTTCAAGTAGATAACAGAGTAATGCTAACTATACTTATCTTACTCTGCATTAGATCCCCAGCAATTATTCATCTTTAAACCAGAAGTTTGTGCCCTTTGAACAACATCTCCCTGTTTCCTCCTCTTCACCCAAGCCTTGGTAATCACCATTCTACTTTCTCTTTCTATAAATTCAGCTTTTTTTAGATTCCACACAAAACTAACATCATACACTGTTTTTCTTTCTCTAACTTACTTCACTTAGCACAATGCCCTTGAGTTCTATCCATGTTATCATAAATGACAAGAATTCTATTTTATAACTGAATAATATTCTATTATATATGGAAAAATGCCAATTGAGATACTCTGTCCATTTTTAAAATCAGATTGTACAGATTCTTTATATATTTTGGATATTAATATATTAACTGATAGATGGTTTGAAAAGATTTTCTTTCATTTGTTAGGTTGGCTTTTCACTTTGTTGATGGTTTCCTTTGCTGTACGTAAGCTTTTTAGTTTGATAGAGTCCCACTTGTTAATTTTCACTCTTGTTGCACGTGTTATTGGTGACATATCCAAAGATTATTGCCAAGAACAATGTAAAGTGGATTTCTCCCAATGCTTTCTTCCAAGAGCTTTATGGTTTCATGTATTACATATAAGTCTTTAATCCATTTCTAGTTAATTTTTGAGTGATGTAAGACAAAAGTCCAATACATTCTTTGAATGTGAATTCCCAGTTTTCACAATACTATTTATGGAAGAGACTATTCTTTACCTATTGTGAATTCTTGGCATTCTTGTTGAAGACGAGTCTGTTACTTATTTATGAAATTTTTTTTCTATTGGTCTATGTGTCTATCTGTATGCCAGTACTATACTGTTTTGATTACTATAACTTTGTATATATAGTTTGAAATTAGGAAATGTGATGTTTCCAGCTTTGTTGTTCTTAATCAGGAACGGATGCTGGATTTTGTCAAATGCTTTTTCTGCATCAATTGAGAGGACCATGTGGTTCTTCTCTCTTCTCTTATTAATTTGTTCTATCACATTGATTGATTTGCGAATGTTGAACCATCCTTGTAGCCCAGGGATGAATCCCACCTGGTCATGGTGGAGAATCTTTTTAATGCGCTGTTGGATCCTGTTTGCTAGGATCTTGTTGAGAATCTTAGCATCCATATTCATCAGTGGTATTGGTCTGAAATTCTCCTTTTTGGTAGGGTCTTTGCCTGGTTTGGGGATCAGGGTAATGCTGGCTTCCTAAAAAGAGTCTGGAAGTTTTCCTTCTGCTTCAATTTTTTGAAACAGCTTCAGGAGAATAGGTGTTATTTCTTCTTTGAAAGTTTGGTAGAATTCCCCAGAGAATCCATCAGTCCTGGGCTCTTGTATTTTGGGAGGTTTTTGATCACTGCTTCAATCTCATTATTAGATATCGGTCTATTCAGGTTGTCAATTTCTTCCTGGTTCAATTTTGGGAGTTTATAGTTTTCCAGGAATGCATCCATGTTCTTTCTCAAGATTGCTTGGCTATTTGGGGTCTTTTGTGATGCCCCTACAAATTTTAGGATTATTATTTTTAATTCTGTGAAAAATGTCATTGGAATTTGGTAGCTATTGCATTGAATCTGTAGATTGCTTTGGGTACTATGGACATTTTGACAATATTAATTCCTCTTATCCATGAGTATAAAATATCTTTATTTATGTCTTCAGTTTTGTTCATTAATATCTTATGAAGTTTAATGTACAATTCTTTCACTTCCTTGATTAAATGTGTTCCCAAGGTTTTTCTTGTTTTTTTTTTATGTTATTGTAAAAGGAATTGTTTATTTTTCAGATATTTCATTGCTACCATATAGAAATGGAAGAGATTATTGTACATTGATTTTATGCCCTGCAACATTACTGAATTAACTTATTAATTCTGACAGTTTTGGTGGAATCTTTAGAGATTTCTACATATAAGATCATATCATCTGCAGGCAGAGACAATTTTACTTCCTTTTTTATTTGGATGTCTTTTATTTCTCCTTCTTGCCCAATTGCTCTGGCTAGGACTTCCAGTGCTATATGAACAGAATTAGTGAGAGTGTGTATCCTTGTCTTGTTCCTAATCTTAGAGGAAAATTTTCAGATTTTCAACAATGAGGTAAGCAATATGTTACTCATATATGGTCTTTATTATGATGCAGTATTTTCCTTTCATACCCACTTTGTTGGAAGTTTCCATCATGAAAGAATGTTGTATTCTGTCAAATGCTTTTTTTCATCTATTTCTTCATCTATTGACATGATCATATGATTTTTATCTTTCATTCTACTAAATGGGGTCTCACATTGGTTGATTTATGTATGTTCAACAATCCTTGCATCCCAAGGATAAATCCGACTTGATCATGATGTACGATCCTTTTATTTATTTATTTTTTGATGTATGATCCTTTTAATGTGGTGTTGAATTCAGTTTGCTGGTATTTTGTTGAGGATTTTCGCATCAGTGTTCATCAGGAATATTGGCTTATGGTTTTCTTTTCTCATAGTGCCCTTATTTGGCTTTGGTATTGGTATTGCTGGCTTCATAAATTGAGTTTGGGAGTGCTCCCTCATCTTAAATTTTATGGAAAATCTTGAGAAGAACTGGTGTTAAGTCTTCTTGAATTTCCTGGTAGATATCATCAGCAAAACCATCCAGTCCTGGGCTTTTCTGTGTTGGTAGGGTTTTGATTACTGATTCAAATTCTTTACTTATTATTGGACTGTTCGGATTTTCTATTTCTTAGTTATTCACTATTAGTAAGTTCTGTTTCTAGGAATTTCTCCATTATTTCTAGGTTATCTGATTTGTTAGCATGTAACTGTTTGTAGTAGTCTCTTACGATTATATGTATTTCTGTATCATTACTTGTAATGTCTCTTCTTTCACTTCTGATTTTATTTGAGTCTTCTTTCTTTATTTTAGTCTAGCTCAAGGTAGCCTTCTTTTTCTTTAAAAAAAAAAAGAAAGAAAAACCTAGCTCTTAGTTTCAAAGATCTTTTCCATTGTTTTTCTGTTCTCTATTTCATTTATCTCTTCTCTATTTTTATTATTTCCTTCGCTTCTATTAACTTTAGGTTTGGTTTGTCCTTCTTTATCTGATTCCTCAAGGTGCAAAGTTGGGTTGTTTGAGATCATTCTTTTCCCTTAATTTAGGTTTTTATCCCTATAAAATTAATTCTTAGAACTGCTTTTGCTACATAAAATCAGGTTTTGTATGTTGTTTCTAGTGCTGTTTGTTTCAATATACTTTTTTTTTCTTTTCAGCATAACAGTATTCATTGTTTTTTTCAACTTCTATTTATTTATTTATTTATTTATTTATTTTCAGCATAACAGTATTCATTGTTTTTTTTTTAAAGATTTTATTTATTTATTTGACAGAGAGAGATCACAAGCAGATGGAGAGTCAGGCAGAGAGAGAGAGAGAGAGAGAGAGGGAAGCAGGCTCCCCGCCGAGAAGAGAGCCCGATGCGGGACTCGATACCAGGACCCCGAGATCATGACCCAAGCCGAAGGCAGCAGCTCAACCCACTGAGCCACCCAGGCGCCCATTCATTGTTTTTTTTTTTTTTAACTTTTATTTATTTATTTATTTATTTATTTATTTTCAGCATAACAGTATTCATTGTTTTTGCACCACACCCAGTGCTCCATGCAATCCATGCCCTCTCCAATACCCACCACCTGGTTCCCCCAACCTCCCACCTCCCGCCACTTCAAACCCCTCAGATTGCTTTTCAGAGTCCATAGTCTCTCATTGTTCACCTCCCCTTCCAATTTCCCCCAACTCCCTTCTCCTCTCTAACTCCCCTTGACCTCCATGCTATTTATTATGCTCCACAAATAAGTGAAACCATATGATAATTGACTTTCTCTGCTAGACTTATTTCACTCAGCATAATCTCTTCCAGTCCCATCCATGTTGCTACAAAAGTTAGGTATTCATCCTTTCTGATGGAGGCATCATACTCCATAGTGTATATGGACCACATCTTCCTTATCCATTCGTCCGTTGAAGGGCATCTTGGTTCTTTCCACAGTTTGGCAACCGTGGCCATTGCTGCTATAAACATTGGGGTACAGATGGCCCTTCTTTTCACTCCATCTGTATCTTTGGGGTAAATACCCAGTAGTGCAATGGCAGGGTCATAGGGAAGCTCTATTTTTAATTTCTTGAGGAATCTCCACACTGTTCTCCAAAGAGGCTGCACCAACTTGCATTCCCACCAACAGTGTAAGAGGGTTCCCCTTTCTCCACATCCCCTCCAACACATGTTGTTTCCTGTCTTGCTAATTTTGGCCATTCTAAGTGGTGTAAGGTGGTATCTCAATGTGGTTTTATCACTGATGAATATGGATGCTAAGATTCTCAACAAGATCCTAGCAAACAGGATCCAACAGCACATTAAAAAGATTATCCACCATGACGAGGTGAGATTCATCCCTGGGCTACAAGGATGGTTCAACATTCGCAAATCAATCAATGTGATAGAACAAATTAATAAGAGAAGAGAGAATAACCACGTGGTCCTCTCAATTGATGCAGAAAATGCATTTGACAAAATCCAACATCTGTTACTGATTAAAATGCTTCAAAGTATAGGGATAGAGGGAACATTCCTGAACTTCATAAAATCTATCTATGAAAGACCCACAGCAAATATCATCCTCAATGGAAAAAGCTTGCAGCCTTCCCGTTGAGATCAGGAACACGACAAGGATGCCCACTCTCACCACTCTTGTTCAACATAGTATTAGAAATCCTAGCAACAGGAATCAGACAACAAAGAGAAATAAAAGGTATCCAAATTGGCAATGAAGAAGTCAAACTCTCTCTCTTCACGGATGACATGATTCTTTACATGGAAAACCCAAAAGACTCCACCCCCAAACTACTAGAACTCATACAGCAATTCAGCAACGTGGCAGGATACAAAGTCAATGTACAGAAATCAGGGTCTTTCTTATAGACTAACAATGAAAATACAGAAAGGGAAATTGGAGAATCAATTCCATTTACTATAGCACCAAGAACCATAAGATACCTGGGAATAAACCTAACCAAAGAGGTAAAGGAACTATACTGAGGAACTACAGAACACTCATGAAAGAAATTGAAGAAGACATGAAAAGATGGAAGACAATTCCATGCTCTTGGATCAGAAGAATAAACATTTTTAAAATGTCTATACTGCCTAGAGCTTTCTATATTTTTAATGCCATTCCAATCAAACTTCCACCAGTATTTTTCAAAGAGCTGGAGCAAACAATCCTAAAATTTGTATGGAATCAGAAGAGACCACGAATCACTAAGGAAATGTTGAAAAACAAAAATAAAACTGGGGGCATCATGTTACCTGATTTCAAGCTTTCCTACAAAGCTGTGATCACCAAGACAGCATGGTACTGGCATAAAAACAGACACATAGACCAGTGGAACAGAGTAGAGAGCCCAGATATGGACCCTCAACTCTATGGTCAAATAATCTTTGACAAAACAGGAAAAAATATACAGTGGAAAAAAGACTGTTCTCTTCAATAAATGGTGCTGGGAAAACTGGACAGCTATATGTAGAAGAATGAAACTCGACCATTCTCTTACACCGTACACAAAGATAAACTCAAAATGGATAAAGATCTCAACGTGAGACAGGAATCCATCAGAATCCTAGAACATAAGCAGTAACCTCTTTGATATCAGCCACAGCAAGTTCTTTCAAGATATGTCTCCAAAGGCAAAGGAAACAAAAGCAAAGATGAATTTTGGGACTTCATCAAAATCAAAAGCTTCTGCTCAGCAAAGGAAACAGTCAACAAAACAAAGAGGCAACCCACGGAATGGGAGAAGATATTTGCAAATAACAGTACAGACAAAAGGTTGATATTCAGGATCTATAAAGAACTCCTCAAACTCAACACACACAAAACAGACAATCATATAAAAAAATGGGCAGAAGACATGAACAGACACTTCTCCAATGAAGACATACAAATGGCTATCAGACACATGAAAAAATGTTCAACATATTTTTATTTTATTTTTTATTTTATTTATTTTTATTTATTTTCAGCGTAACAGTATTCATTGTTTTTTGCACCACACCCAGTGCTCCATGCAATTCATGCCCTCTCTAATACCCACCACCTGGTTCCCCCAACCTCCCGCCCCCGCCTCTTCAAAACCCTCAGATTGTTTTTCAGAGTCCATAGTCTCTCATTGTTCACCTCCCCTTCCAATTTCCCTCAACTCCCTTCTCCTCTCTAACTCCCCTTGTCCTCCATGCTATTTGTTATGCTCCACAAATAAGTGAAACCATATGATAGTTGACTCTCTCTGCTTGACTTATTTCACTCAGCATAATCTCTTCCAGTCCCGTCCATGTTGCTACAAAAGTTGGGTATTCATCCTTTCTGATGGAGGCATAATACTCCATCGTGTATATGGACCACATCTTCCTTATCCATTCGTCCGTTGAAGGGCATCTTGGTTCTTTCCACAGTTTGGCGACCGTGGCCATTGCTGCTATAAACATTGGGGTACAGATGGCCCTTCTTTTCACTCCATCTGTATCTTTGGGGTAAATACCCAGTAGTGCAATTGCATGGAGGACCAGGGGAGTTAGAGAGGAGAAGGGAGTTGGGGGAAATTGGAAGGGGAGGTGAACCATGAGAGACTATGGACTCTGAAAAACAATCTGAGGGGTTTGAAGCAGCGAGGGGTGGGAGGTTGTGGAAACCAGGTGGTGGGTATTAGAGAGGGCACGGATTGCATGGAGCACTGGGTGTGGTGCAAAAACGATGAATACTGTTATGCTGAAAATAAATTTTTTAAAAATGCAAAAAAAAGATTTTATTTATTTATTTGACAGAGATCGCAAATAGGCAGAGAGGCAGGCAGAGAGAGAGAGGAGGAGAGCAGGCTTCCCACTGAGCAGAGAGCCTGATGTGGGGCTCGATCCCAGGACCCTGGGATCATGACCTGATCCAAAGGCAGAGGCTTAACCTATTGAGCCACCCAGGCACCCCTCATTATAGTTTTGATTTGCATTTCCCTGATGGTAAGTGATGATGAACATCTCTCCATATGTCTGTTGGCCATCTGTAGGTCTTCTTTAGAAAGATGTTTATTCGTGTATTCTGCCCATTTTTAAACTGGATTATTTGTTTCTTGGGTGTTGAGTTGTATAAGTCCTTTATATATTTTGGATACTAACCGTTTATCAGAGCTGTCATTTGCAAATATCTTCTCCCATTCCATAGGTTGCACTTTAGTTTTGTTGATTGTTTACTTCACTGTGCAGAAGCTTTTTATTTTGATATAGCCCTATAATTCACTCGTGCTTATCTTTCCCTTGCCTCAGGAGATACCTAGAAAAATTTGTTACAGCTGGTGTCAGAAAGGTTACTGTCTGTGTTTTCTTCTGGGATTTTGATGGTTTTATGTCTCACATTTTTTGGTCTTTAATCCATTTTGGATCCATTTTTGTGTATGGTGTACGAAAGTGATCTAGTTTCACTCTTTTGCATGTTGGTGTCCTGTTTTGTTGTTGGTGTCCCAACAACATTTGTCAAAGATTAACTGACCATATAGTTGTGGGTCTATTTCTGAGTTTTGAGTTTCCTGTTCTGTACCATCAACCTAAGTGTCTATTTTTGTGCCAGTACCATAACATTTTGATTACTACAGCTTTGAAATATAACTTGAAGTCTGGAATTGTGATTCCTCCAGCTTTGCCTTTTTTTTCAGGATTTTTTTTTGGGTATTTGGGGTCTGTTGTGGTTACATTCAAATTTTAGGATTGTTCTAGTTCTGTGAAAAATGCTGTTGGTATTTTGATAGGTCTTGTATTAAATGTGCATATTGCATTGGGTAGTATAGACATTTCAACTATATTTGTTCTTCCAAGCCATGAGCATGGAATGTCTTTCCATTTCTTTGTGTCATCTTTAATTTCTTTCATAAATGTTCAATAGTTTTCAGAATATAGTTCTTTCACCCCTTTGGTTATGTTTATTCCTAGGGATTTTATTATTTCAGAAGTGTGTTGTTTATGAAATAAGTCAAGCAGAGAAAGACAATTATCATATGGTTTCACTCATATGTGGAATATAAGGAATAGCTCAGAGGACCACAGGAAAAGGGAGGGAAAACTGAATCGGAAGAAATCAGAGAGAGAGAGAGAGAGAGAGAGAGAGAAACCATGACAGACTCCTGACTCTGGGAAACAAACTGAGGGTTACAGAAAGGAAGGGTTTGGGGGATGACGTAACTTAGTAATGGGTATTAAGGAGGGCATGTGATGTGATAAGCACCGGGTGTTATACACAGCTAATGAATCATTGAAACACTACATCAAAAACTAATGATGTCTATATGTTGGCTAATTGAACATAAAAAAAGAAGTGTGTTTAATTTCAACACATTTGTGAGTTTTCCACTTTTCCTGTTATTTGTTTCTAGTTTCATACCACTGTGACCAGAAAAGACAAATGGTATGATTTCAGTTTTCTTAAAAGTGTTGAAACTTGTTTTATGATATGATATATAACCTATTGGAGAGAATTTTTCATGTGCATTTGAAAGAGTATGTATTCTGCAGCCTTCTGGTAGAATGTTCTGTATGTTTTTAGGCCAATTTAGTTTAAAGAATAGTTCGAGTCCAATGTTTCCTTATTGATTTTCTGTCTTGATGATCTATCCTTTGCTGAAAGTGGGTATGTAAATCCACTATTATTATTGTATTGCTGTCTATTTATCCTTTTAGATCTATGAGTACTTTCTTTTTAAAAAATATTTATTTCTTTTCAGCATAACAGTATTCATTGTTTTTGCACCACACCTAGTGCTCCATGCAATCAATATATTTAGGTGCTACAATTTGAGGTGCATACATAGTTACAGTTGTTATATATTCTTAACGAATTGACCCTTTGATCATTATATAATGATGTTCTTTGTATCTTCTTACAGCCTTTGGGTTAGTCTGTTTTGTCTGATATAAGTATACTTACCCCTGCACTTTTTGTTTCAATTTGCATGGAATATCTTTTTCCATTCTTTCAAGTCTTGCATTGCCATCTTTGTATTTGTAAAAGCAGTCACCACCTTTATATATACTCTACTGACTTGCTTTCAAAGACTAATACCTGGGGCCCCTGGGTGGCTAAGTGCATTGAGCTCTGCCTCCGGCTCAGGTCATGATCTCGGGGTCCTGGGATCAAGCCCCTCATTGGGCTCTCTGCTCAGCGGAGAGCCTGCTTCCTTCTCTCTCTCTGCTTGCCTCTCTGCCTAATTGTGATCTTTCTGTCAAATAAATAAATAAAATCCTTAAAAAAAAAGACTAATACCTTCCATCAGTTTTATTAGGGATTCTGAGATTTTCTCAACCTTTGCTAATACACCTGCTGCACACTTCTTATTTCTTCTTGGAGAGGAGTTCATAAAATTGTATGACTTCTCTTGATCCTGCAAAGTTAAGCTGAGAGTTGGCAGCCTCCCATATGCTCTCTCAAAGGCAGTGCTAAAAGCTCAAGTTTGTGTGCATTCTCCCAATCCAACAATCTTGCCGGCTCTCTGCTTGTGCTCATTACCTGTATGAGAAGGATCTCTCTAGACACTCCCAGAGGCACAGAGAGCTGACCATAAGGAAAGAGATGTATGTAGGTGAGGGGCAGAGCGCATTGGGGGGTGTCCATGGCCAATTGGGGGTATCTTCAGGTAAGGTATTTCTAAAGGCTCATGGGCAATCTTCCTGATGTTGTCCAGTGCATGATTTGTATTAACCTGTCCCTTTGATGGATTTGAGAATCCTGGTTACTGTTCTTCCAGCTGCTCTATCACCGACCCTACCCCAGTCGTGCTGTAGCACCTGAATATTCTGGACAGCATAAGAAAGAAATGGATCACTGGAAGTGTTCCACACACCTATGGAAGCCAGATGCTCACTTACATGGTCTCACTTTCCCTATGGGAGAAATCACAATGAAAAAGAGCTCTCTTGACACTGAGCTGTGCCAAGTTGGGGGAAGAGTGATGTTGGTAAAGTGAAACTGCTCCTACTATCCTCTACAATGCATCCAATTTCAGATTTTTTTCTCCAGTGGTGTGCTGGAACTTCTCCACTTATTTCATGGACTTCAAAAAAGGCTCTCTCATTGATAAGTGATTTTCAAAGTCAGTTCTCCTTGGAAGAAGATGGTAGAAAACACCTATTTTACCATTTAAATATTATATTACTCCATTCTGTTAAGCAACATTCAACATTTGATAGAATTCACCACTGATGTCATTTGGTGTTGGGCTTTTCTTTGTGGGAAGTTTTTTTTTTTTTTAATTTAATTTCTTTTCAGATTAACAGAATTCATTGCTTATGCACCACATCCAGTGCTCCATGCAACATGTGCCCTCCATAATACCCACCACCAGGCTCACACAACCTCCCATCCCCTGCCCCTTCAAAACCCTCAGATTGTTTTTCAGAGTCCATAGTCTCTCATGGTGCATCTTCCCCTCCAATTTCCCTCAACTCCCTTCTCCTCTCCATCTCACCAAGTCTCTTTGTTATTTCTTATGGTCCACAAATAAGTGAAACCATATGATAATTGACTCTCTCTGCTTGACTTATTTCATTCAGCACAATCTCTTCCAGTCCCGTCCATGTTGATACAAAAGTTGGGTATTCATTCTTTCTGATAGAGGCATAATACTCCATAGTGTATATGGAGCACATATTCCTTATCCATTCATCCGTTGAAGGGCATCTTGGTTCTTTCCACAGTTTGGCGACCCTGGCCATTGCTGCTATAAACATTGGGGTACACGTGGCCCTTCTTTTCACTACTTCTGTATCTTTGGGGTAAATGCCCAGTAGTGCAATTGCAGGGTCATAGGGAAGCTCTATTTTTAATTTCTTAAGGAATCTCCACTAGGTTTTCCAAAGTGGCTGTATCAACTTGCATTCCCACCGGCAGTGTAAGGGGTTCCCCTTCCTCCCCATCCTCTCCAACACATGTTGTTTCCTGTCTTGTTAATTTTGGCCATTCTAACTGGTGTAACGTAGTATCTTAATGTGGTTTTGATGTGAATCTCCCTGATGGCTACTGATGATAAACATTTTTTCAGGTGTATGTCAGCCATTTGTATGTTTTCATTGGAGAAGTGTCTGTTCATGTCTTCTGCCCAGTTTTTGACATGATTATCTGTTTTGTGTGTGTTGAGTTTGAGGAGTTCTTTATAGATCCTGGATATCAGCCTATTGTCTGTACTGTCATTTGCAAATATCTTCTCCCATTCCGTGGGTTACCTCTTTGTATTGTTGACTGTTTCTTTTGCTGTGCAGAAGCTTTTGATCTTGATGAAGTCCCAAAAGTTCATTTTTGTTTTGGTTTCCTTTGCCTTTGGAGACATATCTTGAAAGAAGTTGCTGTGGCTGATATCGAAGAGGTTACTGCCTATATTCTCCTCTAGGATTCTGATGGATTCCTGTCTCATGTTGAGGTCATTTATCCATTTCGACTTCATCTTTGTGTATGGTGTAAGAGAATGGTCGAGTTTCATTCTTCTACATATAGCTGTCCAATTTTCCCAGCACCATTTCTTGAAAAGACTCTCTTTTTCCACTGTATATTTTTTCCTGCTTTGTCGAAGATTATTTGACCATAGAGTTGCAGGTCCATATCTGGGCTCTCTACTCTGTTCCACTGGTCTATGTGTCTGTTTCTATGCCAGTACCACGCTGTCTTGGTGATCACAGCTTTGTAGTAAAGCTTGAAATCAGGCAACGTGATGCATCCAGTTTTGTTTTTCTTTTTCAACATTTCCTTAGCAATTCTGGGACTCTTCTGATTCCATACAAATTTTAGGATTGTTTGCTCCATCTCTTTGAAAAATACCGGTGGAATTTTGATCGGAATGGCATTAAAAGTATAGATTGCTCTAGGCAGTATAGACATTTTAACAATGTTTATTCTTCCGATCCAAGAGCATGGAATGGTCTTCCATCTTTTTGTGTCTTCTTTGATTTCTTTCATGAGTGTTCTATAGTTCCTCGAGTACAGATCCTTTACTCTTTGGTTAGGTTTATTCCCAGGTATCTTATGGTTCTTGGTGCTCTAGTAAATGGAATCAGTTCTCTAATTTCCCTTTCTGTGTTTTCATTGTTAGTGTATAAGAAAGCAACTGATTTCTGTACATTAACTTTGTATCCTGCCACATTACTGAATTGCTGTATGAGTTCTAGTAGTTTGGGGGTGGAGTCTTTTGGGTTTTCCATGTAAAGTTGACATGAGTCATCTGCGAAGAGAGAGAGTTTGACTTCTTCATTGCCAATTTGGATACTTTTTATTTCTCCTTGTTGTCTGATTGCTGTTGCTAGGACTTCTAATACTATGTTGAACAAGAGTGGTGAGAGTGGGCATCCTTGTCGTGTTCCTGATCTCAACGGGAAGGCTGTGAGTTTTTTCCCATTGAGGATGATATTTGCTGTGGGTTTTTCATAGATAGATTTTATGACGTTCAGGAATGTTCTTTCTATCCCTATACTTTGAAGCGTTTTAATCAGGAATGGATGCTGGGTTTTGTCAAATGCTTTTTCTGCATCAAAAAGAGGACCATGTCCGTGCACAGACTGCATGGAGCACTGGCTGTGGTACAAAAACAATGAATACTGTTATGCTGAAAATAAATTTAAAAAATGATTAAAAAAAAAAAGAGGACCATGTGGTTCTTCTCTCTTCTCTTATTGATTTGTTCTATCACATTGATTGATTTGCGAATGTTGAACCACCCTTGCAACCCAGGGATGAATCCCCCTTGGCCATGGTGGATTATGTTTTTAATGTACTGTTGGATCCTATTTGCTAGGATCTTGATGAGAATCTTAGCGTCCATATTCATCAGTGATATTGGCCTGAAATTCTCCTTTATGGTGGGGTCTTTGCCTGGTTTGGGGGTCAGGGTAATGCTGGCTTCCTAAAAAGAGTCTGGAAGTTTTCCTTCTGCTTCAATTTTCTGAAACAGTTTCAGAATAGGTGTTATTTCTTCTTTGAAAGTTTGGTAGAATTCCCCCGGGAATCCATCAGGTCCTGGGCTCTTGGTTTTTGGGAGGTTTTGATCACTGCTTCAATCTCGTTACTAGATATCAGTCTATTCACGTTGTCTATTTCTTCCTGGTTCAATTTTGGAATTTTATAGTTTTCCAGGAATGCATCCATTTCATCCAGGTTGCTTAACTCATTGGCACATAACTGTTGATAATAACTTCTGATGATTGTTTCTATTTCCTTGGTGTTGGTTGTAATCTCTCCCTTTTCATTCATAATTTTATTAATTTGGGCCTTCTCTCTTTTCTTTTGGATTAGTTTAGCCAAGGGTTTATCGATCCCATTGATTCTTTCAAAAAAACATCTTCTAGTTTCATTGATGCATTCTACTGTATCTCTAGGTTCTATCTCATTGATCTCTGCTCCAATCCTGATTATTTCCCTTCTTGTGTGTGGAGTTGGCTTAATTTGTTGTTGATTCTCCAGCTCTTTAAGGTGTAGAGACAGCTGGTATATTCTGGATTTTTCAGTTTTTTGAGTGAGGCTTGGATGGCTATGTATTTCCTCCTTAGGACCGCCTTGGCTGTATCCCATAGGTTTTGGACCGAAGTGTCTTCATTCTCATTGGTTTCCATGAATTGTTTCAGTTCTTCTTTGATCTCCTGGTTGATCCAAGCATTCTTAAGCAAGGTGGTCTTTAGCTTCCAGGTGTTTGAATTCCTTCCAAACTTTTCCTTGTGGTTGAGCTCCAGTTTCAAAACACTGTGGTCTGAGAATATGCAGGGAATAATCTCAATCTTTTGGTATCAGTTGAGCCCTGGTTTGTGACCCAGTATGTGGGCTATTCTGGAGCGGTCCCATGTGCACTCGAGAAGAATGAGTATTCTGTTGTTTTAGGGTGGGATGTTCTGTATATATCTATGAGGTCCATCTGGTCCAATGTGTCATTCAATGCTCTTGTTTCTTTATTGATTTTCTGCTTGGATGACCTGTCTATTACTGAGAGTGGCATGTTAAGATCTCCTACTATTAATGTATTCAGATCGATATGACTCTTTATCTTGATTAACAGTTTTCTTATGTAATTGGCTGCTCCCATATTGGGGGCATAAATATTTACAATTGTTAGATCTTCTTGGTGGATAGACCCTTTAAAAATTGTGTAGTGTCCTTCTGTATCTCTGACTACAGTCTTTAGTTTAAAATCGAATTTATCTGATATGAGAATCACTACCCCAGGTTTCTTTTGGGGTCCATTGGCATGAAAGATGCTTCTCTATCCCTTCACTTTCAGTCTGGGTGTATCCTTCGGCTCGAAATGGGTCTCTTGTAGACAACATATGGATGGGTTCTGTCGTTTTATCCAATCTGCAACCCTGTGTCGTTTTATGGGCGCATTTAGGCCATTCACGTTGAGAGTGTTTATTGAGAGAAACGTTTTTATTGACATCGTGGTATCTGTGAAGTCTTTGTTTCTATAGATTGTCTCCATATGTTTCTGTTCAATGATGATATCCTTAGGATTTTTCCTCTTTTATAGAACCCCCCCCCCCTCAATATTTCCTACAGTGCCAGCTTGGTTGTCGCATACTCTTTTAAACCTTGCCGGTCTTGGAAGCTCTTTATCTCTCCATCCATTTTGAATGTCAGTCTTGCTGGATAAAGTATTCTTGGCTGCATGTTCTTCTCATTTAGTGCCCTGAATACGTTTTGCCAGCCCCTCCTGGCTTGCCAGGTTTCTGTGGACAGGTCTGTTGTTATTCTGATGGGCTTTCCTCTGTACGTAAGGGATTTCTTTGTCCTAGCTACTTTCAAGAGCTCCTGTCTACAATTATGATTCATCATTTTCACTATCAGGTGTCTCAAGGTCTTTCTAGATTCTATGATATTGGGGGAAAAACCTTTCTGCCTCTAGTACACAAACGCTGGTTCCATTCGCGAGATAGGGAAAATTTTCATGGAGAATTTGGTCAACTATATCTTCTAGTCTTCTTTCTTTCTCCTCCCCCTCAAGGATTCCGATAATTCTAACATTGGAATGTTTCATGGCGTCATTTATTTCCCTAATTCTGTTTTTGTGGCTTCTAAGCTATTTGTTCCAGGCTTCCTCCTGATCCTTTTTCTCTGCCAGTTTGTCCTCCAGATCACTAATTCTATCTTCTGTCTCAGTTACCCTAGCTTTTAGAGAAGTTAGATTAGATTGGAACTCTTTGAGAACATTGTGAACATCATCCCTGGTGGCTTTCACTTCTGCCCTAATCAATTCCATTTTGTCATCCATGGCTTTCTCCAACCTAGCTATTGCCTGGATAATTGTTAGCCTGAATTCCCTTTCTGACATATTGTCTATGTCCATATCCATTAGCTCTGTTGCAGAAGGCCCAGTCTCTGAATTTTTCTTCTGTTGGGCATTCCTCCTCCTAGTCATTTTGGTGAGAGATGGCTGAACGGATGTGTAGCTGAATGTATCGACCGTGGTGCAGGCAAGGTGCACCCTGGAACGCTTCTGAGCAATCAAGAGTCCCCACCCAAATGAAAGTAAAAAGAAAAAGAGAGAGACAGACAGACAGGAAAAAAAAAAAGAAAGATAAAATAAAAGAGAAGGCCCAGCCCAAATGGGCCCCAAGGTAAGATTTAGGAAGTAGACAAACAAAAACAGACAAACAAAAACAGACAAACAAAAAGACTGACAAAAGTAGATGACAAGAGAAACAAAAATAAACATATAAAAACAACAACAACAAAAAGAACCTCATCAAAAAGAACCCCAAGTATAAGATTTATATACTACCAGGACAAAAACAAATACACAGAAACACTGGCAGAAGAAAAAGCTCGGAGAGTGGTTATAAATTCTCAGGGTGGGCAAGGAAGGTTATTTTGATTCTTCCTGGATGTATCTTGATATCTTTGTTAAAGGACTCAACTTTCCTAAGGTAAAGGGGGATTAAAAACTGGTTTACCTATAGGGGTAGCATTGATTGGGGAAAGGGGTTTACTTTGGAGCTTAACTCTATATGAATATTCAAAAAAAAGAATAAACTAAACTAAAATAAAATTAAAAAATAGAAAAGGAAAAGAAAAACACAGGTATATGTATCAAAAAGTTCAGGTTAAAAGGTTATTATGGAATTTGATGTACTGGACATCTCAACGTGATTGATGGTAAATAGGTTAAAAAGTTATATATTAAAAAAATGAACCAGAATAGTGGGAACGAATTAAAAATAAAAGTTGTATCTATGGAGTGGTGGTGGTTGTGCTCTTGCCTTTTTTTTTTTTTCCCGTTGGCTTTCTTGGGGAGGGGTCTGCCACATGGCTTTTCAGGCAATATTCCTAGAGTTAAGTCCTCCTGCCCCCATCAAGGGGGTGGACTCTGAGGAAACCGGTTTTTCAGGCTTTTGTTCTCTGGAGGTTTTGTTTCTTTGTTCATTTGTTTGTTTTCTCTCCCCTTGGCAGCTTTTGGTGGTTTTTGGAGGTTTAGAGGAAAGCAAGCTGCACCCAGACCTCCCTCTCAGAGAGAAGCCTCAATCTGTTCCCCTCTGGGTGCTCCAGAGCACATAAGTTCCCCCTCTGCTGCTGGCAGAGCACATTCCCAGTCACGGTCTCCGGGGTCACAGGAACTCCCGCTTGTACCCAAAACCATGATAGGATAGCTGTGGCTGTCTGGGCAGCTCCAGACCACTAGAGAAGTCCCACGCCCCAATAGCGCACTGAGACTTTCCCTCCGGCTGGCTGGGGCTGGGATTGCTCAGACTCACTGGGTCTGAGAGAGTGCTGGCTGGCGCCTGCATGCACCTCTCTCAGGGGATGGTGTGGGGTGCAACTCAGACTCTGGTATCACAGGGTAGGCAGAGAGTGCAAAAGGCTGTGGTTCTGCTGGCTGGCGAGGCTCCCTCACTCTCAAGGGAGCCGCCACCCAGATGCTCTCAGTCGTGCTGGTGGCTCAGGGACCAAGACCTGGCTCCTTAGTCACACTCTCTCTGGCTCAGCGCCAGGGGTGGCTGTCCTGGGTCGGGGGACTTAAGCTCCTGCCCCAACCGCCCCAATTCCCACAATTTCCCCCAACGATCCATTGTTGTTTTTTTTTTTTACTACCTTTTAAAAAAATTTTTTATACACATATATTTTTATCCCCAGGGGTACAGGTCTGTGAATCGCCAGGTTTACACACTTCACAGCACTCACCATAGCACATACCCTCCCCAATGTCCATAACCTCACTCCCCTCTCCCAACCCCCCTCCCCCCAGCAACCCTCAGTTTGTTTTGTGAAATTAAGAGTCACTTATGGTTTGTCTCCCTCCCACTCCCATCTTGTTTCATTTATTCTTCTCCTACCCCCTTAACCCCCCATGTTGCATCTCCACTTCCTCATAACAGGGAGATCGCATGACAGTTGTCTTTCTCTGATTGACTTATTTCACTAATCATGATACCCTCTAGTTCCATCCACGTCATCGCAAATGGCAAGATTTCATTTCTTTTGATGGCTGCATAGTATTCCATTGTGTATATATACCACGTCTTCTTTATCCATTCGTCTGTTGATGGACATCTAGGTTCTTTCCATAGTTTGGCTATTGTAGACATTGCTGCTATAAACATTCGGGTGCACGTGCCCCTTCGGATCACTACGTTTGTATCTTTAGGGTAAATACCCAGCAGTGCAATTGCTGGGTCATAGGGTAGTTCTATTTTCAACATTTTGAGGAACCTCCATGCTGTTTTCCAGAGTGGTTGCACCAGCTTGCATTCCCACCAACAGTGTAGGAGGGTTCCCCTTTCTCCGCATCCTCGCCAGCATCTGTCATTTCCTGACTTGTTAATTTTAGCCATTCTGACTGGTGTGAGGTGATATCTCATTATGGTTTTTATTTGTATTTCCCTGATGCCGAGTGATCTGGAGCAATTTTCATTTGTCTGTTGGCCATCTGGATGTCTTCTTTGCAGAAATGTCTGTTCATGTCCTCTGCCCATTTCTTGATTGGATTATTTGTTCTTTGGGTGTTGAGTTTGCTAAGTTCTTTATAGATTTTGGACACTAGTCTTTTATCTGATATGTCATTTGCAAATATCTTCTCCCATTCTGTCAGTTGTCTTTTGGTTTTGTTAACTCTTTCCTTTGCTGTGCAAAAGCTTTTGATCTTGATGAAATCCCAATAGTTCATTTTTGCCCTTGCTTCCCTTGCCTTTGGCGATGTTCCCAGGAAGACGTTGCTGAGGCTGAGGTCAAAGAGGTTGCTGTCTGTGTTCTCCTCAAGGATTTTGATGGATTGCTTTCTCACATTGAGATCCTTCATCCATTTTGAGTCTATTTTCGTGTGTGGTGTAAGGAAATGGTCCAATTTCATTTTTCTGCCTGTGGATGTCCAATTTTCCCAACACCATTTGTTGAAGAGGCTGTCTTTTTTCCATTGGACATTCCTTCCTGCTTTGTCGAAGATTAGTTGGCCATAGAGTTGAGGGTCTATTTCTGGGTTCTCTATTCTGTTGTATTGATCTATGTCTGTTTTTTTTTTTTTTAAAGATTTTATTTATTTATTTATTTATTTGACAGAGATCACAAGTAGGCAGAGAGGCAGGCAGAGAGAGAGGAGGAAGCAGGCTCCCTGCTGAGCAGAGAGCCCGATGCGGGACTCGATCCCAGGACCCTGAGATCATGACCTGAGCTGAAGGCAGAGGCTTAACCCACTGAGCCACCCAGGTGCCCTATGTGTCTGTTTTTGTGCCAGTACCATACTGTCTTGATGATGACATCTTTGTAATAGAGCTTGAAGTCCGGAATTGTGATGCCACCAACTTTGGCTCTCTTTTTCAACATTCCTTTGGCTATTCGAGGTCTTTTCTGGTTCCATATAAATTTTAGGATTATTTGTTCCATTTCTTTGAAAAAAATAAAGGATGGTATTTTGATAGGGATTGCATTAAATGTGTAGGTTGCTTTAGGTAGCATAGACATTTTCACAATATTTATTCTTCCAATCCATGAGCATGGAACATTATTCCATTTCTTTGTGTCTTACTCAATTTCTTTCATGAGTACTTTATAGTTTTCTGAGTATAGATTCTTAGCCTCTTTGGTTAGGTTTATTCCTAGGTATCTTATAGTTTTGGGTGCCATTGTAAATGGGATTGACTCCTTAATTTCTCTTTCTTCTGTCTTGTTGTTGGTGTAGAGAAATGCAACTGATTTCTGTGCATTGATTTTATATCCTGACACTTTACTGAATTCCTGGACAAGTTCTAGCAGTTTTGGAGTGGAGTCTTTTGGGTTTTCCACATACAGTATCATATCATCTGCAAAGAGTGATAGTTTGACTTCTTCTTTGCCGATTTGGATGCCTTTAATTTCCTTTTGTTGTCTGATTGCTGAGGCTAGGACTTCTAGTACTATGTTGAATAGCAGGGGTGATAATGGACATCCCTGCCGTGTTCCTGACCTTAGCGGAAAAGCTTTCAGTTTTTCTCCATTGAGAATGATATTTGCGGTGGGTTTTTCATAGATGGCTTTGATAATATTGAGGTATGTGTCCTCTATCCCTACACTTTGAAGAGTTTTGATCAGGAAGGGATGCTGTACTTTGTCAAATGCTTTTTCAGCATCTATTGAGAGTATCATATGGTTCTTGTTATTTCTTTTATTAATGTGTTGTATCACATTGATTGATTTGTGGATGTTGAACCAACCTTGCAACCCTGGAATAAATCCCACTTGGTCGTGGTGAATAATCCTTTTTTTTTTTTAAGATTTTATTTATTTATTTGCCAGAGCGAGAGAGGGAGAGAGAGCGAGCACAGGCAGACAGAATGGCAGGCAGAGGCAGAGGGAGAAGCAGGCTCCCTGCCAAGCAAGGAGTCTGATGTGGGACTCGATCCCAGGACGCCGGGATCATGACCTGGGCCGAAGGCAGCTGCTCAACCAACTGAGCCACCCAGGCGTCCCGGTGAATAATCCTTTTAATGTACTGTTGAATCCTATTGGCTAGTATTTTGGTGAGAATTTTCGCATCTGTGTTCATCAAGGATATTGGTCTGTAGTTCTCTTTTTTGATGGGATCCTTGTCTGGTTTTGGGATCAAGGTGATGCTGGCCTCATAAAATGAGTTTGGAAGTTTTCCTTCCATTTCTATTTTTTGGAACAGTTTCATAAGAATAGGAATTAGTTCTTCTTTAAAAGTTTGGTAGAATTCCCCTGGAAGCCGTCTGGCCCTGGGCTTTTGTTTGTTTGGATATTTTTGATGACTGTTTCAATCTCCTTACTGGTTATGGGTCTGTTCAGGTTTTCTGCTTCTTCCTGGTTCAGTTGTGGTAGTTTATATGCCTCTAGGAATTCATCCATTTCTTCCTAATTGTCGAACTTGTTGGCGTAGAGTTGCTCATAGTATGTTCTTATAATTGTCTGTATTTCTTTGGTGTTCGTTGTGATCTCTCCTCTTTCATTCATGATTTTATTTATTTGGGTCCTTTCTCTTTTCTTTTGGATAAGTCTGGCCAAGGGTTTATCAATCTTATTAATTTTTTCAAAGAACCAGCTCCTAGTTTCGTTGATTTGTTCTATTGTTTTTTTGGTTTCTATGTCATTGATTTCTGCTTTGATCTTTATGATTTCTCTTCTCCTGCTGGGTTTAGGGTTTCTTTGTTCTTCTTTCTCCAGCTCCTTTAGGTGTAGGGTTAAGTTGTGTACTTGAGACCTTTCTTATTTCTTGAGAAATTCTTGTACCACTATATATTTTCCTCTCAGGACTGCCTTTGCTGTGTCCCACAGATTTTGAACTGTTGTGTTTTCATTATCATTTGTTTCCATGAATTTTTTCAATTCTTCTTTAATTTCCTGGTTGACCCATTCATTCTTTAGAAGGATGCTGTTTAGTCTCCATGTATTTGGGTTCTTTCCAAATGTCCTCTTGTGATTGAGTTCTACCTTCAGAGCATTGTGGTCTGAAAATATGCAGGGAATGATCCCAATCTTTTGATACCAGTTGGGACTTGATTTAGGACTGAGAATGTGATCTATTCTGGAGAATGTTCCATGTGCACTAGAGAAGAATGTGTATTTTGTTGCTTTGGGATGGAATGTTCTGAATATATCTGTGATGTCCATCTGGTCCAGTGTGTCATTTAAGGCCTTGATTTCCTTGTTGATCTTTTGCTTGGATGATCTGTCCATTTCAGTGAGGGGAGTGTTAAAGTTCCCTACTATTATTGTATTATGATTGATGTGTTTCTTTGATTTTGTTATTAATTGGTTTATATAGTTGGCTGCTCCCATGTTAGGGGCATAGATATTTAAAATTGTTAGCTCTTCTTGTTGGACAGTTCCTTTGAGTATGATATAGTGTCCTTCCTCTTCTCTTATTATAGTCTTTGGCTTAAAATCTAATTGACTTGATATAAGGATTGCCACCCCTGCTTTCTTCTGATGTCCATTAGCATAGTAAATTGTTTTCCACCCCCTCACTTTAAATCTGGAGGTGTCTTCAGGTCTAAAATGAGTTTCTTGTAGGAAACACATAGATGGGTTTTGTTTTTTTTTATCCATTCTGATACCCTGTGTCTTTTGATTGGGACATTTAGCCCATTAACATTCAGGGTAACTATTGAGAGATATGAATTTAGTGTCATTGTATTGCCTGTAAGGTTACTGTTATTGTATATTGTCTCTGTTCCTTTCTGATCTACTACTTTCAGGCTCTCTCTTTGCTTAGAGGACCCCTTTCAATATTTCCTGTAGAGCTGGTTTGGTATTTGCAAATTCTTTCAGTTTTTGTTTGTCCTGGAAGCTTTTTATCTCTCCTTCTATATTCAATGATAGCCTAGCTGGATATAGTATTCTTGGCTGCATGTTTTTCTCGTTTAGTGCTCTGAATATATCATGCCAGCTCTTTCTGGCCTGCCAGGTCTCTGTGGATAAGTCTGCTGCCAATCTAATATTTTTACCATTGTACGTTACAGACTTCTTTTCCCGGGCTGCTTTCAGGATTTTCTCTTTGTCGCTAAGACTTGTAAATTTTACTATTAGGTGATGGGGTGTGGACCTATTCTTGTTGATTTTGAGGGGGGTTCTCTGAACCTCCTGGATTTTGATGCTTATTCCCTTTGCCATATTAGGGAAATTCTCTCCAATAATTCTCTCCAATATACCTTCTGCTCCCCTCTCTCTTTCTTCTTCTTCTGGAATCCCAATATTCTAATGTTGTTTCGTCTTATGGTATCACTTATCTCTTGAATTCTCCCCTCGTGGTCCAGTAGCTGTTTGTCCCTCTTTTGCTCAGCTTCTTTATTCTCTGTCATTTGGTCTTCTATATTGCTAATTCTTTCTTCTGCCTCATTTATCCTAGCAGTGAGAGCCTCCATTTTTTATTGCACCTCATTAATAGCTTTTTTGATTTCAACTTGGTTAGATTTTAGTTCTTTTATTTCTCCAGAAAGGGCTTTTATATCTCCCGAGAGGGTTTCTCTAATATCTTCCATGCCTTTTTCGAGCCCGGCTAGAACCTTGAGAATCATCATTCTGAACTCTAGATCTGACATATTACCAATGTCCGTATTGATTAGGTCCCTAGCCTTCGGTACTGCCTCTTGATCTTTTTTTTGTGGTGAATTTTTCTGCCTTGTCATTTTGTCCAGATAAGAGTATATGAAGGAGCAAGTAAAATACTAAAAGGGTGGCAAAGATCCAGGGAAATACGCTTTAACCAAATCAGAAGAGATCCCAAATTGTGGGGGGGGAAAGGAGATAAAACCAGTTTCAGAAAAAAAAAGAAACAATTAAAAAAAGAAAACGAATAAAGCAAAAATGTAAAAAAGAAAAAAGATATATATTAGATAAACTAGTTAAAAAAACGTTAAAAAAGGAAAGGGTAAAAGTTAAAAAATATTTAGCAGAAGAAGTAAAAAAAATTGAAAAAGAAAAAAAATTAAATTAACTGCAAGACTAAAGAATCATGGGGAGAAAGCCATTAGTTCTGTGCTTTGCTTTCTCCTCCTCTGCAATTCTGCTGGTCTCCTTGGTATTGAACCTGCACTTCTTGGTAGGTGAACTTGGTCCTGGCTGGATTTCTTGTTGATCTTCTGGGGGAGGGGCCTGTTGTAGTGATTCTCAAGTGTCTTTGCCCCAGGCAGAATTGCACAGCCCTCATCAGGGGCCGGGCTGATTAATTAGCTCGGGTTTGCTTTCAAGAGATTTTCTTCCCTGAATGCTTTCTGTAGAGTTCCGGAGGACGGGAATGAAAATGGCGGCCTCCCAGTCTCTGGCCCAGAGGAGGCGAGAGCTGGGGCCACCACTCCTCAGTGCACCCTCAGAGAATAGCGCCCAATTACTCCCGTCTTCCTGGCCTCCAGCCGCGCTCCGAGCTGACCGAGCCTGCGACCGGTTCAAGGTAACCCCGAGCTGAGAGCTCACTCCTCAGCTCTGTCTCTGTAGCCAGCTTCCCCGTTCTAATACCTGCAAGCTCTGTGACACTCAGACACCCTCGATCCTTCTGTGACCCTGCGGGACCTGAGGCCACGCTGACCCCGCGTGGGCTTCACCCCGGTTAAGCCTCTGGAGAGATGTCCCACAGCGGAACAGACTTTTAAAAGTCCTGATTTTGTGCTCCATTGCTCCACCGCTTGCCGGGGTGCCGGCCCCTCCCCCCATGGTCTATCTTCCCATTGCTTTGTATTCACTTCTCCGCCAGTCCTACCTTTCAGAAAGTGGTTGATTTTCTGTTTCTAGAATTACTGTTCTTCTTCTCTTTGATCTCCCATTGGATTTGTAGATGTTTGCAATCTTTAGATAAGCTATCTAGCTGATCTCCTGCTACCTGAAGTAGTCTCAGTCTGCTACTTCTCCACCATCTTGACTCCTCCTCTGATCCTTTGCTTTTTTTGAGTGCTTTCAACCCGACTCCAAGTTAATGCTGGTCCCCAATTGCAGGGCACTCTCTTATTGGGGTATTACTTTCCAATGGGTGGCTTCTGGTGACTCCCTCCCACTTCTGTTTATCTTCCGATATCAGTCTGATGTTCCCACTCTGCTTTACCTGCCCACTGGTGTCTTCTGCTCCCGTAGAGATCCAGAAGTGTATAATTCTAATCTCAGGCTGATTTCATGGGTGATCAGAGTTCTTTGGTAGGTAATCAGCTCACTTTAGGGTACAGGTTGAAACAGCGCCTCCTCCTAATTCCACACCATCTTGTCGTCCCTACACCTATATCTTTTTTTTTTTTAAAGATTTTATTTGTTTATTTGACAGAGAGAGATCACAAGTAGACAGAGAGGCAGGCAGAGAGAGAGGGAAGCAGGCTCCCTGCTGAGCAGAGAGCCCGATGCGGGACTCGATCCCAGGACCCTGAGATCGTGACCCGAGCCGAAGGCAGCGGCTCAACCCACTGAGCCACCCAGGTGCCCCCCTACACCTATATCTTAAACTATATATGTTGGATTGATTCCAACCTAATTTCAATAATATACAAATGTGTGCTCCAATATATTCCTGTTTCTGCTTCCCCTTTGTACCATTATTTTTGTACAAATTACATATTTATCAAGCATAAAACCATGAATTATAGACTCCACCTAAATTTACTTTTTATTATGCTACATGTTTTTTTAAATTTAATTTAACTTTTTCAGTGTTCCAAGATTCATTGTTTATGTACCACACCTAGTGGTCCATGCAACACATGCCCTCCTTAATACCCACCACCAGGCTTATCTGGTGTTCCAGTGATTTTTTCAGTGTTCCAAGATTCATTGTGTATGTACCACACCCAGTGGTCCATGCAACACATGTCCTTCTTAATACCCACCACCAGGCCCATTTCCCTTCCTCCCTCCCCTCTAAAATCCTCAGTTTGTTTCTAAGAATCCACACTCTCTCGTGCTTCATCTCCCCCTCTGATTTCCCCCAATTCACTATTTCTTTCCTTCTCCTAATGCCCTCCATGTTATTCCTTATGTTCCACAAGTAAGTGAAACCATATGATAACTGACTCTCTCTGCTTGAGTTATTTCATTCAGCATAATGTCCTCCAGTCTTGTCCATGTTGATATGAAAGTTGGGTATTCATCCTTTCTGATGGCTGAGCCATATTCCATTATATATATGAACTACATCTTCTTTATCCATTCGTCTGTTGAAGGTCATTTGGTTCTTTCCACAGTTTGACAATTGTGAACAATGCTGCTATGAGCATTGGGGTACATATGGCCCTTCTTTTCACTACATCTGTATCTTTGGGGTAAATACCCAGTAGTGCATTTGCAGAGTCATAGAGTAGCTCAATTTTTTATATATTTTAACAAAGCTCCCTTTCCTTTCTTTTCTTCTTTTTTTTTGTCCATTAATTTATGTTGGGAATGCTGGTAGTTTACCTTTTACACCATACTTTCAGAATACTGTGATTATATTGCGTCAGAGCTAGGGGAAGGATGAACATTACACAGATATCTTGGAACTGGAGCCGGATGCAGTAAACAATGACTTTGAGATGTCCCTCATTGTAGGGAGAAAATGAGCCTATTTTCAGTTGTTGGAACTTTCACTGCATGAGTTTAGATGCAAACAGTTTGAAACACATAGCGTAAATATGCAAAGTAGGGAATATGCAGACTTTGAGCAAAGTGGTAAACTTCAGTGGGTATTTATCATTGTGGGTATTATCTAACATCAGAACACCCTTTCTATGCAAAAATCATCTCCCATTATGAGTCTTGGTAAAAGACAGGGCCCTTGGTTTTTCTCTGAAGATGCTTCTATTACAACATTGAATCTTAAGAGAGTGATGTAGAGGCACAGAGAATGTTGAGACATTATTCACAGAATTGACAGTGGCAAGAAGAGTTCTTTGACCATGGCGGTGGCATGCCAGGAGTGGCATCCTTATTAAACTTCCTATGGAGTTATCTTGGATATTTGCTAATTCTTATTATTCATGGATGCTATATGTGTAGATTCACTTTCTATCTAAAATTTATTTGTAACCCTGAAATCAATACTGGTAGTATTCTCAGTTTTTTGCAGACGTGTGGAATAGCATAGTGGCAAAAAAATTTTGGGCTGCCAGAGTAGCCTGGGTGGCTCTGTGGGCTAAGTGTCTGCCTTCAGCTCAGGTCATGATCTCAGGGTACTGGGCTTACGCCCACAGGGAATATGTTTCTCTCTCTCCTTCTGTGCCTTCCTCCTCCTTGTGTGCTCTCTCTCGATCTCTTTTCAAATAAATAAGTAAATAAATAAAATCTTTTTAAAAATTTGGGTTGCCTCCAGTCCCATCCATGTTGTTGCAAAAGTCGCGTATTCATCATTTCCAATGGCTGAGTAATATCCCATTGTGTATATGTACCATATCTTCTTTATCCATTCATTTGTTGAAGGGCATCTTGGCTCTTTCCAGTTTGGTTATTGTGGACATTGCTGCTATGAACATTGGGGTGCATATGGCCCTTCCTTTCACTACATCTGAATCTTTGGGGTAAATACCCAGTACTGCAATTGCTGCATCATAGGGTAGCTCTATTTTTAATTTTTTTGTGGAACCTCCACACTGTTTTCCAAAGTGGCTACACCAACTTGCATTCCCACCAACAGTGTAAGACGGTTCTCCTTTCTCTACATCCTCACCAAAATCTGTTGTTTCTTGACTTGTTAATTTTAGCCATTCTGATGTGTGTGAAGTGGTATCTCATTGTGGTTTTGATTTGAAATTCCCTAATGGTTGTTGATGTTGAATATTTTTTCATGTGTCTGTAGCCATTTTTATGGCTTCTTTGGAGAAATGTCTATTCATGTCCTCTGCCCATTTCTTGACCAGATTTTTTGTTTTTTTTGGGGTGTCGAGTATCATAAGTTCTTTTTAAAAAAGATTTTATTTATTTATGTGACAGAGAGAGAGGCAGCAAGACAGGGAATACAAGCTGGAGGAGTGGGAGAGGGAGAAGCAGGCTTCCTGTAGAGCAGGGAGCCTGACGCGGGGCCTGATCCCCGGGACCCTGGGACCCTGGTTGCCTTTTAGTTTTGTCAACTCTTTCCTTTGCTGTGTGAAAACTTTATCCTGATGAAGTCCCAAGAGTTCATTTTTGCTTTTGTTTCCCTTGCCTTTGGAGATGTGTCTATCAAGAAGTTGCTGTGGCTGAGGTCAAAGAGATTGCTGTCTGTGTTCTCCTCTAAGATTTTGATGGATTCCTGTCTCACATTTAGGTCTTTCATCCATTTTGAGTGTGTGTGTGTGTGTGTGTGTGTGCGTGCGTGTGTGTGTATGGTGTAAGAAAGTGGTCCAGTTTCATTCTTCTACATGTGGGTGTCCAATTACCCTAACACCATTTGTTGAAGAGACTGTCTTTTTTCCATTGGATATTCTCTTCTGCTTTGTCAAAGATTGGTTGACCATAGAGTTGCAGGTCCATTTCTGGGTTCTCTATTCTGTTCCATTGATCTATATATCTGTGTTTGTGCCAGTGCCATACTGTCTTGATGATTACAGCTTTGTAATGCAGCTTGAAGCCTAGAACTGTGATGCTCCAGCTTTGGTTTTCTTTTTCAACATTCCTTTGGCTATTTGGGATCTTTTCTGATTCAGTTTCTGTGGTTTTGATTTTTATTTCCCTGATGCCGAGTGATGTTGAGCACTTTTTCGTGTGTCTGTTGGCCATCTGGATGTCTTCTTTGCAGAAATTTCTGTCCATATCTTCTGCCCATTTCTTGATTGGATTATTTGTTCTTTAGGTGTTGAGTTTGATAAGTTCTTTATAGATTTTGGATATTAGCCCTTTATCTGGTATGTCATTTGCAAATATCTTCTCCCATTCTTTCAGTTGTCTTTTGCTTTTGTTGACTGTTTTCTTTGCTGTGCAAAAGCTTTTGATCTTGATGAAGTCCCAATAATTCATTTTTTCCCTTGCCTCCCTTGCCTTTGGTGATGTTTCTAGGAAGAAGTTGCTGTGTCTGAGGTTGAAGAGGTTGCTGCCCGTGTTCTCCTCAAGGATTTTGATGGCTTTCTGTCTCACATTGAGGTTTTTAGGGGCAGGGGGTGAGAGGTTGGGGGAACCAGGTGGTGGTATTGGAGAGGGCACAGATTGCATGGAGCACTGGGAGTGGTGCAAAAACAATGAATACTGTTACACTGAAAATAAATTAAAAAATTTAAAAAAGAGTACAATTGGAAAGGATGAAAAACAATGACTTTACAGTGGAGAAACCTATAAACAGTAGTTTATTAGTATGTTCAATACCAGCACAAAGTCACAATGATAGTTTGTATCCTTGATATAAAGTGATAAAAATGACAACCTCTGTGTGTTTCCTACCTGCCAAAAAAAAGATCCATAACCCTAGTGTAATCATGAGTTAACCATCAGACAAATTTCAAATGATAGAATACTTTTCAAAATATCTGACCATTAATTCTCTAAACTATCAAGTTCTTCAAAACAATAAAAGGCTGATAGTCTTTCCTAACAAATAGATGCCCAAGGAGAAATGATGGCTAAATGTAATGCATTCTGGATGACCAATGTTAAGAATGAGGAAACTGGTGCAGGTTTATGGGAACTACCTGTAAAATTTTTGCAACTTCCTTGTAAACCTAAAGCTGTTTTTAAAAATGAGGTTATCTTGACTGTTTCCTTTGCTGTGCAGAAGCTTTTGATTTTGATGAAGTCCCAAAAGTTTATTTTGGCTTTTGTTTCCTTTGCCTTTGGAGACATATCTTGAAAGAAGTTGCTGTGGCTGATATTGAAGAGATTACTGCCTATGTTCTCCTCTAGGATTCTGATGGATTCCTGTCTCAGGTTGAGGTCTTTTATCCATTTTGAGTTTATCTTTGTGTACGGTGTAAGAGAATGGTCGAGTTTCATTCTTCTACATATAGCTGCCCAGTTTTCCCAGCACCATTTATTGAAGAGACTGTCTTTTTTCCACTGTATATTTTTTCCTGTTTTGTCGAAGATTAACTGATCATAGAGTTGAGGGTCCATATCTGGGCTGTCTACTCTGTTCCACTGGTCTATGTGTCTGTTTTTATGCCAGTACCATGCTGTCTTGGTGATCACAGCTTTGTAGTAAAGCTTGAAATCAGGTAACGTGATGCCCCCAGTTTTATTTTTATTTTTCAACATTTCCTTAGCGATTCGGGGTCTCTTCTGGTTCCATACAAATTTTTGGATTATTTGCTCCAGCTCTTTGAAGAATACCGGTGGAATTTTGATTGGAATGGCATTAAAAGTATAAATTGCTCTAGGCAACCCACAGAATGGGAGAAGATATTTGCAAATGACAGTACAGACAAAAGATTGATATCCAGGATCTATAAAGAACTCCTCAAACTCAACACACACAAAACAGATAGTCATATCAAAAAATGGGCAGAAGATATGAACAGACACTTCTCCAATGAAGACATACAAATGGCTATCAGACACATGAAAAAATGTTCATCATCACTAGCCATCAGGGAGATTCAAATTAAAACCACATTGAGATATCACCTTACACCAGTTAGAATGGCCAAAATTAGCAAGACAGGAAACAACATGTGTCGGAGGGGATGTGGGGAAAGGGGAACCCTCTTATACTGTTGGTGGGAATGCAAGTTGGTACAGCCTCTTTGGAGAACAGTGTGGAGATTCCTCAAGAAATTAAAAATAGAACTTCCCTATGACCCTGCCATTGCACTACTGGGTATTTGCCCCAAAGATACAGATGGAGTGAAAAGAAGGGCCATCTGTACCCCAATGTTTATAGCAGCAATGGCCACGGTTGCCAAACTGTGGAAAGAACCAAGATGCCCTTCAACGGACGAATGGATAACGAAGATGTGGTCCATATACACTATGGAGTATTATGCCTCCATCAGAAAGGATGAATACCCAACTTTCGTAGCAACATGGACGGGACTGGAAGAGATTATGCTGAGTGAAATAAGTCAAGCAGAGAGAGTCAATTATCATATGGTTTCACTTATTTGTGGAGCATAACAAATAGCATGGAGGACATGGGGAGTTAGGAGAAGGCATTTGGGGGAAATTGGAAGGGGAGGTGAACAAAGAGAGACTATGGGCTCTGAAAAACAATCTGAAGGGTTTGAAGAGGTGGGGGTTGGGAGGTTGGGGGAACCAGGTGGTCGGTATTAGAGAGGGCACAGATTGCATGGAGCACTGGGTGTGGTACAAAAACAGTGAATACTGTTATGCTGAAAATAAATTTAAAAAATGATTTAAAAAATGAGGTTAGTAAACTCTATTAAAATAAAATTATTTTTTTGTGTTGAAAAAAAAATTTATTTTATTTTATTTTTTTAAATTTATTTTCAGTGTTCCAGAATTCATTGTTTATGCACCACACTCAGTGCTCCATGCAATATGTGCCCTCCATAATACCCACCATCAGGCTTACTCAACCTCCTCCCCCTAACCCCTCAGTTTGTTTCTTAGAGTCCACAGTCTTTCATCCATTTTAAGTCTACTTTTGTGTGTGGTGTAAGGGAATGGTCCAGTTTCATTCTTTTGCATGTGGCCGTCCAATTTTCCCAACACAATTTGTTGAAGAGACTGTCTTTTTTCCTTTGGACATTCTTTCCTGCTTTCTCAAAGATTAGTTGACCATAGAGTTGAGGGTCTATTTCTGGGCTCTATTCTATTCCATTGATCTCTGTGTCTGTTTTTGTGGTAGTACCATACTGTTTTGATGATTACAGCTTTGTATAGAGCTTGAAGTCTGCAATTGCGAAGCCACCAACTTTGGCTTTCTTTTCCAACGTTCCTCTGCCTATTTGGGGTCTTTTCTTGTTCCATACAAATTTTAGGATTATTTTTTCCCTTTCTTTGAAAAAATTGATGGTATTTGGTAGGGATTGCACTAAATATGTAGATTGCTTTGGGTAGCATAGACATTTTCACAATATTTGCTCTTCCAATCCATGAGCATGAAACGTTTTCCCATTTCTTTGTGTCTTCCTCAATTTCCTTCATGAGTACCTTATAGTTTTCTGAGTACAGATTTTTTTTTTGCCTCTTTGGTTAGATTTATTCCTAGGCATCTTTTTAAAAAATTTTTTATTTCTTTTCAGCGTAACAGTATCATTGTTTTTGCACCACACCCAGTGCTCCATGCAATCCATGCCCTCTCCAATACCCACCACCTGGTTCCCCCAACCTCCCACCACCCCCCGCCCCTTCAAAACTCTCAGGTTCTTTTTCAGAGTCCATAGTCTCTCATGGTTCACCTCCTCTTCCAATTTCCCTCAACTCCCTTCTCCTCTCCATCTCCCCTTGTCCTCCATGCTATTTGTTATGCTCCACAAATAAGTGAAACTGTATAATAATTGACTCTCTCTGCTTGACTTATTTCACTCAGCATAATCTCTATTCCTAGGCATCTTATGGTTTATGGTACAATTGTAAATGGAATCGACTCCTTAATTTCTCTTTCTTCTGTCTTCTTGGTGTGTAGGAATGCAACAGATTTCCGTGCATTGGTTTTATACCCTGACAGTTTACTGAATTCCTGTATGAGTTCTAGCAGTTTTGGAGTGGGGTCTTTTGGGTTTTCCACATAAAGTATCCTATCATCTGCAAAGAGTGAGAGTTTGACTTCTTCTTTGCTGATTCGGATGCATTTTATTTCTTTTTGTTGTTATTTCTTTATTTTTTTAATTTTGTTGTTATTTCTTTATTTTTTTATTTTGTTGTTATTTTGTTATTTCTTTATTTATTTTTGTTGTCTGATTGCTGAGGCTAGGACTTCTAGTACTATGTTGAATAGCAGTGGTGATAGTGGACAGCCCTGCCGTGTTCCTGACCTTAGCAGGTTTCAGGAAAACAGGTATTAATTCCTCTTAAATGTTGGTAGAATTCCCCTGGGAAGCCATCTGTCCCTGGGATCTTGTTTTTTGGGAGATTTTTGATGACTGCTTCAATCTCCTTACTGGTTATGGGTCTGTTCAGGTTTTCTATTTCTTCCCCGTTCAGTTTTGGTAGTTTGTATGTCTCTAGGAATGCATCCATTTCTTCCAGATTGTCAAATTTGCTGGTGTATATTTGCTCATAATATTCTCTTATAATTGTGTGTATTTTGTTGGTGTTGGTTGTGATTGCTTCTCTTTCATTCATGCTTTTATTTATTTAGGTCCTCTCTCTTTTCTTTTTGATAATTCTGGCCAGGGGTTTATCAATCTTATTAATTCTTTCAAAGAACAAGCTCCTAGTTTCATTGATTTGTTCTACTGTTCTTTTGTTTCAATTTCATTGATTTCTGCTCTAATCTTTATTGCTTCTCTTCTCTTGATTGGTTTAGGCTATCTTTGTTGTTCTTTCTTCAGCTCCTTTAGGTGTAGGGTTAGGTTGTGTATTTGAGACCTTTCTGGTTTTGTAAGAGAGCCCTGTATTGCTATATACTTTCCTCCCAGGACTGCCTTGCTCTTTCCCACAGATTTTGAACAGTGTGTTTTCATTTTAATTTGTTTCCATGAATTTTTAAAATTCTTCTTTAATTTTCTGGTTAACCCATTCATTCTTTAGTAGGATGCTCTTTAGCCTCCATATATTTGAGTTCTTTCTAACCTTCCTTTTGTGCTTGAGTTATAGTTTCAGAGCAGTGTGGTCTGAAAATATGCAGGGAAAAATCCCAATCTTTTGGTACCAGTTGAGACCTGATTTGTGACCCAGGATGTAATCTGTGCTGGAGAATGAATAACGTATTATTCTTCTCTTCTGGAGAAGAATGTATATGCTGTTGCTTTGGGATGGAATGTTCTGAATATATTTGTGATGCCCATCTGGTCCAGTGTGTCATTTAAAGCCCTTATTTCCTTGTTGATCTTGTGCTTAGATGATCTGTCCATTTCGGGGGGAGGTTAAAGTTCCCTACTATTATTGTATTATCATAGATGTGTTATTAATTGGTTTATAGTTGGCTGCTCCCATATTATGGGCATAAATATTTAAAACTGTTAGATCATAGTCTCCTTTACTATGATATAGCACACTTCTTCATCTCTTGTTACAGTCTTTGGCTTAAAATCAAATTGATCTGATATAAGGATTGCCACCCCAGCTTTCTTTTAATATCCATTAGCATGGTAAATTGTTTTCTAACCCTCACTTTAAATCTGGAGGTGTCTTTGGGTCTAAAATGAGTTTTTTGCAGATAGCATACAGATGGGTCCTGGTTTTTTTAATCCATTCTGATATCTTGTGTCTTTTGATTGGGGCATTTAGCCCATTTACATTCAGGGTAACTATTGAAAGATATGAATTTAGTGCCATTGTATTGCCTGTAAGGTGACTGTTTCTGTATATTGTCTCTGTTCCTTTCTGGTCTATTACTTTTAGGCTCTCTCTTTGCTTAGAGGACCCCTTTCAAGCAAAGTAGGGCTTGTTTGGTGTTTCCAAATTCTTTTAATTTTTGTTTTTCGTGGAAACTTTTTATCTCTCCTCCTATTTTCAATGACAGCCTAGCTGGATATAGTATTCTTGGCTGCATATTTTTCTCATTTAGTGTCTGAATATATCATGTCAGTCTTTTTTGGCCTGCCAGATCTCTGTGGATAGGTCTGTTGACAATCTAAAATTTCTTTTTTGTTTTGTTTTGTTTTGTTTGTTTATTGAAGAATAATTGACATACAATACCGCATTAGTTTCAGGTGCACAACATAGTGATTCAACATTATATAAATGACAAAATGGTCACCACAATATATATGGTTACCATCTGTGTATTCCTGCTATCTTTTAAATTATATCCATGGTGTTGACTGTACCTTGAGTTTCATGATTCAAATGCCAATCTAAAATTTCTACTGTTGTATGTTATAGACCTCTTGTCCTGAGCTGTTTTCAGGTTTTTCTCTTTGTCACTAAGACTTATATGTTTTACTATTAGGTGATGGATTGTAGATCTATTTTTATTGATGTTGAGGGTGGTTCTCTGTGCATCCTAGATTTTGATGCTGAGTCCCTTTGCCATATTAGGGAAATTCTGTACTATAATTTGCCCCAATATACCTTCTGACCCCTCTCTTTTCCTTGTTCTTCTGGGATCCCAATTATTCTAATATTCTTTCATCTTATGTTATCACTTATCTCTCAAATTCTCTCCTCGTAGTCCAGTA
The DNA here is from genome assembly GCF_002288905.1 of Enhydra lutris kenyoni. Taxonomy (NCBI): domain Eukaryota; kingdom Metazoa; phylum Chordata; class Mammalia; order Carnivora; family Mustelidae; genus Enhydra; species Enhydra lutris. Next base: position 1,108,353 of record NW_019154203.1, on the reverse strand, counting down.
GTTGTTTGTCTCTTTTTTGCTCAGCTTCTTTCTTCTCTGTCATTTGGTCTTCTATATCACTAATTCTCTCTTCTGCCTCTTTTATCCTAGCAGTAAGGGCCTCCATTTTTTAATTGCATCTCATTAATAGCTTTTTAAAATTTCAACTTGGTTAGATTTTAGTTCTTTTATCGCCCCAGAAAGGAATTTTATTTCTCCAGAAAGGGATTCTCTGATATCTTCCATGCTTTTTTCAAGCCCAGCTAGCACTTCGAGAATTGTCATTCTGAACTCCAGTTCTGACATATTACTAATGTCTGTATTGCTTAGGTCCCTAGCTGTTGGTACTGCCTCTTTCCTTTTTTTATGGTGAGTTTTTCTGCCTTGTCATTTTATCCAGATAAGAATAGATGAATGAGAGAACAAAATAGAAAAAGGGTGGCAAAGACCCCAGAAAAATACACTTTGAAAGACTAAAGGATCATGGGGGAAAAGCCATGAATTCTATGTGTTTCTTTCCCCTACCTCTGGAGTTCCACCATTCTCATTGATCAGCGAACTTGGTCGTGGCTGGATGTTCTTGCTGGTCTTCTTAGGGAGGGGCCTGTTGCAGTGATTCTCAAATGTCTTTGCCCAAGACAGAATTGTACCTCCCTTGCCAGGGGCCAGGCTAAGTAATCTGCTCAGGTTCTCTCTTAGTAGCTTTTGTTCCCTGAACACATTCTGTACAGCTTTGGAGGACGGGAATGAGGATGGCGGCCTCCAAATCTCTGGCCCATAGGAGCTGAGAGCTTGGGGGTCCACTCCTCAGTGTACCCTCAGAGAAATGCAGTCAATCCCTCCTGTCTCCTGCTGTACTCCGTGCTCACTCAGCTTGTGACCAAGCATTTCTATCTCTGGTGCATGGCCCTATTTGGAGTCTCCAAACCCAGCAGATTCCTGCAGCACACTCCCATGCTGTTCTTCCTGGAGGAAGATGGAGGGGGTCTCTCCAGATCTTGTGGGGTTCCTGCTCAAAGAACAGTGGCCTGACTGTGACTTGGATCATGGTTTAAGGTAACCCCAAGCTGAGAGTGCACTCCTCAGCAACATCTCTGCAGCCTGCTTCCCCACTCCGATACCTGGGAGCTCTGCCACACTCAGACACTCCTGGTCTTTCTATGAGCCTGTGGGACCTGAGATCACACTGTCCCTGTAAAGGCTCCACCCTCTGCTTAGCTTCTGGGGTGACGTTCCTCAGTGGAGCAGACTTCTACAAGTTCTGATTTTGTGCTCCACTGCTCTCTCATCTGCCTGGAGCCAGCCCTTCCTTCCTGGAGTCTATCTTCCCATCACTATGGATTCACTTCTCCACACATCCTGCCTTCTGGAAAGTGGTCGATTTTCTGTTCCTAGAATTGCTGCTCTTCTTGTCTTCTATCTCCTGTTGAGTTTGTAGGTGTTCACAATGGTTTGATAACTATCTAGCTGAACTCCTGGAACCTGAGGATATTTCGACTCCTACCTCTCTGCTATCTTGCTTCCTCCCTTCTTTCTCACTCCTGGCTGAGGTTCTGATACCTACCCATTTACTTAATGAAGGATATTTACACATTATCCAATTTTACACTATTAGAATGTTGTGATGAACATGTTAGTACATTCTCCTTGTGCACATGTTGGAGAATATCTCTAGCGAAAATAGCTGGAAGTGAAATTCTGATATGGTAAACATACCTTATATATCATTAAATAGTGTCAAAATTCTTTCCAAAATTGTCTCAATTTACACTTCCAACAGCAGAATGTGAGGATTTCTGTTGTTCCACATGTTCTGTATCATAAGAGAAACTTTTTGCCAGTGTGATGGATGCAAAATGTTTTTTCATTATTTTATTTGGTATTTAGTGAGATTGAGTATTTTGTCATTTGGTTTTCCTTTTCTGTAATAGACTTTTAATATATGTTGTTTCTTTATCTATTGAGTTTTGTCTTTTTCTTACTGTGCTGTGAGAATTCTTTATACCAATTTTTAAAAAAAATTTTTAAATTTATTAAATTTATTTTCAGCATAACAGTATTCATTGTTTTTGGTTGTTTTTTTTAGTGTTTGTTATAGCCTGCATATTAATTTTATTTTTAAAATTTTTTAAAATTTTTTAAATTTATTTTCAGCGTAACAGTATTCATTGTTTTTGTACCACACCCAGTGCTCCATGGAATTCATGCCCTCTCCAATACCCACCACCTGGTTCCCCCAACCTCCTACCCTCCGCCCCTTAAAAACCCTCAGATTGTTTTTCAGAGTCCATAGTCTCTCATGGTTCAACTCCCCTTCCAATTTCCCTCAACTCCCTTCTCCTCTCTAACTCCCCTTGTCCTCCATGCTATTTGTTATGCTCCACAAATAAGTGAAACCATATGATAATTGACTTTCTCTGCTTGACTTATTTCACTCAGCATAATCTCTTCCAGTCCCGTCCATGTTGCTACAAAAGTTGGAT
>NW_019154203.1:1068603-1090891 GCF_002288905.1 Enhydra lutris kenyoni | reverse complement strand
ATAGGGAAGTTCTATTTTTAATTTCTTGAGGAATCTCCACACTGTTCTCCAAAGAGGCTGTACCAACTTGCATTCCCACCAACTCAAATGCTTTTTCTGCATCAATTGAGAGGACCATGTGGTTCTTCTCTCTTTTCTTATTGATATGTTCTATCACATTGATTGATTTGCGAATGTTGAACCATACTTGTAGCCCAGGAATGAATCCCACCTGGTCGTGGTGGATAATCTTTTTAATGGGCTGTTGGATCCTGTTTGCTAGGATCTTGTTGAGAATCTTAGCATCCATATTCATCAGTGATATTGGTTTGAAATTCTCCTTTTTGGTAGGGTCTTTGCCTGGTTTGGGGATCAGGGTAATGCTGGCTTCATAGAAAGAGTCTGGAAGTTTTCCTTCTACTTCAACTTTTTGAAACAGTTTCAGGAGAATAGGTGTTATTTCTTCTTTAAAGTTTGGTAGAATTCCCCAGGGAATCCGTCAGGTCCTGGGCTCTTGTTTGAAGTAGTATTTTTGTTTTCTTTAGGTAAATACATAGCGGTGTAATTGCTGGATAGTAGGGTAGTTGTATTTTTAACATTTTAAAGGAACTCCGTGCTGTTTTCCAGAGCGATTTCACCCGTTTGCATTCCCTCCAACAGTGCAAGAATGTTCCCCTTTCTCCGCATCCATTCATTCTGAAATAATTTCAGATTTATGAAAAAGTTGCAAACTTAGTACAAAGAATTTCTGAATATATTTCACCCAATTTTCCCAATCATTAACACTTTACAATACAATTCTGTAAAACAGGAAATTAACATTGATAAATACTATTATCTGATCTATAGACCATATTTGAATTTTTTCAATTGTCCCACTAATGTGGGGTCCAGGATTCCATATTGCATTTAGTTGTCATGTAATCGTAATCTATTCTGGTTTTTGACAGTTTCTTGGTCTCTTTTTATATTTTATAACCTTGACACTTTTGAAGAGTACTGGTCAGTTATTGTGTGGAATGTCTCTCAATTTCAGTTTGTCTGATGTTTCATCAAATTCAAGTTATGCACGTTTGGCAAGAATACAATAAAAGTGATGTCATGCCTTTTTCAGTATGTCATTATTATAGGGTACATACTCTCTATCTATTATCTTAATACTTGGTTAAGGTGGTGACTTCCAGAAAAAAAAAATGGTGTCTTCCAGGATTTTCTACTGAAATGTTTTCCCTTTGAAATTAATAATTATCTTGTGAAAAGATATTTTTAGAATATCTATTTATTTTTTTTAATTTTTTTTATTATGTTATGTTAGTCACCATACAGTAGTACATCATAATTTTTTGATGTAGTGTTCCATGACTCATTGTTTGTGTATAACACCCAATGCTCTATACAATATGTGCCCTCCTTAATACCCATCACTGGGCTAACTCCTCCCTTCCCCTCCCCTCCCCTCTAAAACCTTCAGTTTGTTTCTTGGAGTCCATAGTCTCTCATAGTTTGTCTCCCCCTCTGAATACCTCCCCCTCTTCATTTTTCCCTTCATTCTCCTAATGTCCTGCATGCTATTCCTCATGTTCTTTGAGAATATCTAAATATCTTGTTTCTCATCATATGCTCACTAATTTTAGCATCCATTGGTTTGAAACAATTATTCCCGTGCTGTTTCATAAGTGGTGGTCTTCCATTTCTATTATTCTGTCCACATTTATTAATTTGGAAATTTACTGTGCTCGCTTCGGCAGCACATATACTAAAATTTGGAAATTTACTATAAGGAAGAGCTTTCCATTTCCCCCTATTTTTTGTTTATTTAATTTATGTGTGTCAGAATGGACTCAGTGTTTTTTGTTTATACTTTTTTTTTCCATTTTGCTCAAATTATCCTAGATTTGGGAATTGGGGATTCTTTCAAGTTTGCTCCTGGGTCATTTTCTCATGTCCCCATTATTTTTTGAGCAATTCGTTACTTTTTCACACTTTAAGGTTTTGCATCCCCTCCTCCCATTCAAACCCATCTTTTAAATGATTTTTTCCAGGGCCCCTGTGTGGCTCAGTTGGTTAACCATCTACTTCAGTTAAGCATCTGTCTCAGCTCAGGTCATTATCTTGGAGTCCTGGGATGGAGCCCCAAGTCCTACTCCCCACTCAGCAGGAAGTCTGCTTCTCACTGTGCCCCTCCTTCCTCTCTTGCTCACTCTCTCACTCTTTCTCTCTCAAATAAATAAATAAAATCTTTAAAAAAATAAAAAATAAATGATTTTTTCCATATTGATTTTACCTTGCTGTGGACTAATATAAAAGATTTATTCATTTCATAATCTACTTTCCTTCTAATAGCTGGAAGTTATACACCTATTTTTTTTCCTTTAATTTTTGGTCTAAACTATTTTAAACATGTTTATTGGGTTATTTTTTATATAATAAAATTCCCCCATTTCCAATGAAAAACTCAATAATTCTTAACAACTTTACTGGGTGTACAACTGTCACCATAAATCAGTTTTAAAACATTTTTAGTTTTAGAACAGTAGACTCCCTCATGCCTTCAAAATCCCATTCCCATAAAACTGTCACTGTCTGATCTGTCTGGCAGCTCTCTGTAAAAGCCCCATTCTCAGGACGTGTCTTGATTTTACCTTGCTCACTCAATGATAAAAGCTCTATCCCTAGGGCCTTTCTAGGAAATAATCAGTGGCAATTGTTTAACAATGCAGATGCCTAATAATGTGTTACTAGTTGTAACAAATAAGAGGATAACCAAAAACCTTAAAAGAAAAACTGATGATGAGTTCCAGAGTTGCCACATTATATTATTTAAAATACCCAGTTTAACATAATAAAAATAATAATAAATGAAAAATAAAATAAAATACCCAGTTTAATATAGAAATTATGAGACATATAAAGAAACAGGAAAGTATGGCCTACATACAGGATGGCCATCAACATGAGGAAGCCCATATATTGGACTTACAAAACAATTTAGTTTTTTCCTTTCTTGAAAATTTTACTTAAGTTCCAATTAGTTAAAAAAATTCCAGTTAGTTAACATATAGTGTAATATAAGTTTCAGGTGTAGAATTTAGTGATTCAACAGTTACGTACAATATCCAGTGCTCATCACAGATGCACTCCTTAATCTCCATCACCTATTTAACCAACTTTTCTTTTTTTTTTTTAAGATTTTATTTATTTATTTGACAGAGAGAGAGAGAGAGATCACAAGTAGGCAGAGAGGCAGGCAGAGAGAGGAGGAAGCAGGCTCACTGCTGAGCAGAGAGCCCGATGCGGGGCTTGATCCCAAGACCCTGAGATCACGACCTGAGCCGAAGGCAGAGGCTTAACCCACTGAGCCACCCAGGCGCCCCTAACCACCTTTTCTTTAACAAGATTGCTTTGGCTATCTGGGGCCTCTTGTTCTATAGAAAATTTAAGATAGTTTGTTTCAGCTCTGTGAAAAATGCTGGTGGTATTTTGATAGGGATTCCTTTAAATGTATACATCGCTTTGGGTAATATAGACATTTTAACAATATTGTTCTTCCAATGCATAAGCATAGTATGTTTTTCCATTTCTTTGTGTCATCTTCAATTTCTTTCATCAGTGTTATGTAGTTTTCATAGTACAGATCTTATACCTCTTTGGTTAGGTTTATTCCCAGGTATCTTATGGTTTTGTGTAGTTGTAAATGGGATCAATTCCTTGATTTCTCTTTCTGCTGCTTCATTATTGGTGTATAGAAATGCAGCAGATTTTTGTACATTGATTTTGTATCCTGTGACTCTGCTGAATTTGTGTATCAGTTCTAGAAATTTTTTTGGTGGAGTCTTTCAGGTTTTCTACATAGAGTATCATGTCATCTGCAAATAGTAAAAGTTTAACTTATTCCTGCATCAAGTTGGATGCCTTTTAATTCTTTTGATTGATTGCGATGGCTAGGATTTCCAGTACTATGTTAAATAACCATGGTGAGAGTGCGCATCCTTGTGTTGTTCCTGACCATAGAAGAAAAGCTCTCAGTGTTTCCCCATTGAGGATGATATTTGCTGTGGGCCTTTTGCATATGGCCATTATGATATTGAGGTATGTTCCCTGTAAACCTACTTTGTTGGGAGCTTTTATCAAGAATGGATGTACTTTGTCAAAAGCTTTTTCTGCATCTATTGAGAGGATCGTATGTTTCTTATCTTTTCCTTTATTAGTGTGGTGTATCATGTTAATTGATTTGCGAATATTGAACCACACTTGCAACCCAGGAATCAATCCCACTTGCTCTTGGTGAATGATTCTTTTAATGTACTGTTGGATTCAATTTGCTAATGTTTTCTTGAGAATTTTTGCATCTATATTCATCAAGGATATAAGCCTATAATTCTCTTTTTTAGTAGGGTCTTTTTCTGGTTTTGGAATCTAGAAAAATGCTGGCCGTATAGAATGGGTTTGGAAGTTTTCCTTCCATTTCTGTTTTTTGGAACAGTGTGAGAAGAATAGGTATTAATTCTTCTTTAAAAGTTTGGCAGAGATTAGTTGACCATTAAAGTTGAGGGTCCATATCTGGGCTCTCTACTCTGTTGCACTAGTCTATGGGTCTGTTTTTATGCCAGTACCATGCTGTCTTGGTGATCACAGCTTTGTAGTAAAGCTTGAAATCAGGCAACGTGATGCCGCCAGTTTTGTTTTTCTTTTTCAACATTTCCTTAGCAATTCGGGGTCTCTTCTGATTCCATACACATTTTAGGATTGTTTGCTGCAGCTCTTTGAAAAATGCAGGTGGAATTTTGATCGGAATGGCACTGAAAGTATAGATCGCTCTAGGCAATATAGACATTTTAACAATGTTTATTCTTCAGATCTATGAGCATGGAATGGTCTTCCATCTTTTTGTGTCTTCTTCAATTTCTTTCATGAGTGTTCTGTAGTTCCTTGAGTACAGATCCTTTACCTCTTTGGTTAGGTTTATTCCCAGGTATCTTATGGTTCTTGGTGCTATAGTAAATGGAATCGATTCTCTAATTTCCCTTTCTGTATTTTCATTGTTAGTGTATAAAAAAGCAACTGATTTCTGTACATTGATTTTGTATCCTGCCACATTACTTAATTGCTCTATGAGTTCCAGTAGTTTGGGGGTGGAGTCTTTTGGGTTTTCCATGTAAAATATGTCATCTGTGAAGAGAGAGAGTTTGACTTCTTCACTGGCATTTTTTTAATAGATTTTATTTATTTATTTGACAGAGAGAGTGAGCACAGGCAGATAGAGTGGCAGGCAGAGGCAGAGGGAGAAGCAGGCTCCCTGCTGAACAAGGAGCCTGATGTGGGACTTGATCCCAGGAGGCTGGGATCATGACCTGAGCTGAAGGCAGCTGCTTAACCAACTGAGCCACCCAGGCATCCCTTCACTGGCATTTTTAATACCTTTTGCTTCTCTTTGTTGTCTAACTGCTGTTGCTAGGACGTCTAGTACCATGTTGAACAACAGTGGCCAGAGAGGACATTCTTGTCGTGTCCCTGACCTCAAAGGAAAGGCTGTCAACTTTTCCCCATTGAGGATGATATTCATTGTGGGTTTTTCATAAGTAGATTTTATGAAATTGAGGAATGTTCCTTCTATCCCTATACTTTGAAGCGTTTTATTCAGTAACGGATGCTGTATCTTGTCAAATGCTTTTTTTGCATCAATTGAGAGGACCATGTGGTTCTTCTCTCTTCTCATATTGATTTGTCCTATGACATTGATTGATTTGCGAATGTTGAACCACCCTTGCAACCCAGGGATAAATCCCACCTGGTCATGGTGGGTAATCTTTTTAATGTACTGTTGGATTCCATTAGCTAGGATCTTGTTGAGCATCTTAGCATCCATATTCATCAGGGATATTGGTCTGATAGTCTCCTTCTTGGCAGAGTCTTTGCCTGGTTTGGGGATCAGGGTAATGCTGGCTTCCTAAAAAGAGTCTGGAAGTTTTCCTTCTGCTTCTATTTTTTGAAACAGCTTCAGGAGGATAGGCGGTATTTCTTCTCCAAAGATACAGATGTAGTGAAAAGAAGGGCCATCTATACCCCAATGTTCATAACAGCAATGGCCACAGTTGCCAAACTGTGGAAAGAACCAAGTTGCCCTTCAATGGACAAATGGATAAAGAAGACGTGGTCCATATATACAATGGAGTATTATGCCTCCATCAGAAAGGATGAATACCCAACTTTTGTATCAACATGGACGGGACTAGAAGAGATTATGCTGAGTGAAATAAGTCAAGCAGAGAGAGACAATTATCATATGGCTTTGCTTATTTGTGGAGCATAAGGAATAACACTGAGGACATGGGGAGATGGAGAGGAGAAGGGAGTTGGGGGAAATTGGAGGGGAAGACGAACCATGAGAGACTGTGGACTCTGAGGAACTAACTGAGGGTTTTGGAGGGGAGGGAGGTGGGGGGGTGGGTGAACCTGGTGGTGGGTCTTATGGAGGGCATGTATTGCATGGAGCACTGGGTGTGGTGTGTAAACAATGAATTCTGGAACACTAAAAAGAAATTCAAAAAAATAATAAAACAAAATAAATAAAAGTTTGGCAGAATTCCCCTGAGAAGCCATCTGGCCCTGGACTTTTGGTTTTGGGGAGATTTTTGATTACGGATTCAATTTCTTTGTTGGTTATTGGTCTGTCCAAGTTTTCTATTTCTTCCTATTTCAGTTTTGGTAGTTTATATGTTTCTTGGAATGGAATTTGCTCATTTCTTCCAGGTTGCCCAATTTGTTGGCATATAATTTTTCATAATAATGTTTTTGTTAGATTTTATTTATTTATTTGAGAGAGAGAACAAGCACAACAGGAGGTGAGGCAGGCAGAAGGAGAGGGAGAAGCAGGCTCCCTGCTGATCAGGGAGCATGATGTAGGGCTCAAAATCCTAGGTCCCTGGAATCATGACCTGAGCTGAAGGCAGATGCTTAACAGACTGAGTCACCAGGTGGCCCGACTTTTTCATAATACTCTTATAATTATATGTATTTCTGATTGTGACATCTCCTCTCTCATTTGTGACTTTATTTGTTTCCTCTCTTTTTTCAGTAAGTGTGATTAAGAGTTTACCAATTTTATTAGTTCTTTCAAAGAATCCAGCTCCTGGTTTCATTGATTTCTTCTACTTTTTTTTTTTTATTTAAGTTTTATTTTTTTTAAACATATAATATCTTTTTATCCCCAGGGGTACAGGTCTGTGAATCGCCAGGTTTACACACTTCACAGCACTCACCATAGCACATACCCTCCCCAATGTTACTTTTTTTTTCTATATAATTTATTTCTTCTCTAATCTTTATTACTTCCTTTTTTTCTGCTGGCTTTAGGCTTCATTTGTTTTTCTTTTTCTGTCCACTTTAGGTGTAAGGTTAGGTTGTGTATATGAGATTTTTCTTGCCTTTTGAGGCAAACCTGTGTTACGATATACTTTCTTCTTATGTCTGTTTTTGCTGCATCTCCAAAGGTTTTGGGTTGTCATGTTTTCATTATCATTTATTTCCATGTATTTTAGAATTTCTTCTGGGATGTCTGGCTGGTTCAGTTGGTTTAGCGTCTACTTTCACTCAGGTAATGATCCCAGGGTCCTGGGATTGAGTCCCACATTGGGAGCCTACTTCTCCCTCTGCCTGCAGTTCTCCCTGCTTTTGCTCTCTCTCTCTGAAAAATAAATAAATAAAAATCTTTTAAAAATTTCTTCTTTGATTTCCTGGTTGACCCACTCATTCTTTAGCAGTGTGTTGTTTAACCTCCATGTATTTGTGGTTTTTCCAAATTTTTTCTTGTGGTTGACTTCAAATGTCATACTGTTGTGCTCAGGAAATATGTATGGTATGATCTCAATCTTTTTGTACTTGTCAAGGCCTGATTTGTGACCTAATATGTGATCTATTTGGGAGAATGTCCCACCTGCACTTGAAAAGAATGTGTATTCTGCTGCTTTAGAATGAAATGCTCTAAATATATCTGTTACGTCCATCTGCTCCAATGTGTTATTCAAAGACCTTGCTTCCTTGTTGATTATCTGGTTAGATAATCCATCCATTGATGTAAGTGGGGCATTAAAATCCACTACAATTATTGTATTGTTATCAATGAGTTCCCTTATTTTTTATGTATTTGTGTTTTACATTGTTTTATATATTTGTGTTCTCCAAGTTGGGGGTATAAATATTTATCATTTTAAATCTTCTTGTTGGATAACTCTTTTATTATGATATAATGTCCTTCTTCCTCTCTTGTTATAGTCTTTGGTTTAAAATCTAATTTGTCTAATATAAGAATGGCTACTCAGGCTTTCTTTTGACATCTATTTGCATGATAAATTGTTCTCCAACCTTTGCTTTCAATCTACAGGTGTCTTCAGGTCTAAAATGAGTTTCTTGGAGGCAGCATATAGATGGGTCTTTTTTTTTTTCTTTTTAAGTCCAGTCTGACACTCTATGTGTTTTGATTGAGGCATTTAGTCTATTTACATTCAGAGTAATTATTGATAGATACGAATTTAGTGCCATTTTTTTGGTCATTATTTCTGGAGATTTTCTCTCTTCCTTCTTTTTAAAGATTTTATTTATTTATCTGACAGACAGAGATCACAGGTAGGCAGAGAGGCAGGCAGAGAGAGGGGGGAAGCAGGCTCCCCACTGAGCAGAGAGCCCGATGCGGGGCTCAATCCCAGGACGCTGGGATCATGACCTGAGCCAAAGGCAGAGGCTTTTACCCACTGAGCCACCCAGGCACCCTTCTCTGTTCCTTTTTAGTCTTTGTTGCTTTTGGTTTTTCTTTCCAACTCAAAGAGTCTCATTTAATATTTCTTGCAGGTTTGGTTTACTGGTCACAAACCACTTTAGTTTTTGTTTGTCTGGGAAATTATTTCTCCTTCTATTATGAATGCTAACCTTGCTAGCTAGAGTATTCTTGGTTACAGATTCTTATCATTTAGCCAATTGGATGTATTAAGCCACTCCCATCTGGCTAGCCAAGTTTCTGTGGAGAGATATGCAGCTAGCCTAATGGGTCTTCCCATGTAAGTTATTGTCTTCTTTTGTCTTGCTACTTTTAGGATTTTTTCTTTATTACTATATTTTGCAAATTTAACTACAATATGTCTTGGTGTTGGCCTGCTTTTATTGGTTTTCATGGGAGTTCTCTGTGCCTCCTGGATTTGGATGTCTATTTTCTTTTCCAGATCAAGGAAATTTTCAGCTATAATTTCCTCAAATAAATCTTACATCCCCCTTTCCCTCTGTTCTTCTTCTGGGACTCCTATGATACAAATGTTATTAAGTTTGATGGAGTCACTAAGTACCCTAAGTCTATTCTTATGATCCATAATTCTTCTGTCTTTCTTTTGTTCAGCTTCATTGTTTTCCGTTATTCTATCTTCTATATCACTTAGCTGTTCCTCTGCATTTTTCTATCCTTGTGGTCATTGCATCCAGTCTGTTTCAAATCTCAGATAATTATGGAATTTTTCATTTCTGATTTTTTAAATTTTTAATTTAAATTCAATTAATAAACATGTAATGTATTATTTGTTTGTGGGGTACAGGTCTGGGTTTCATCAGTCTTATATAATACACAGTGCTCGTTACAGCACATACCCTCCCCAATGTCTATCACCCAGTTTCCCTATCCCTCCAACCCTTTTCCCTCCAGGAACCCTCAGTTTGTTTCCTATGATTGAGAGTCTCTTATGCTTTGTCTCCCTCTCTGATTTCATCTTGTTTCATTTTTTCCTCTATTTCCCTATGATTCTCTATCTTGTTTCTTAAATTCTACATATCAGTGATATCATATGATAATTGTCTTTTTCTGGTTGACTTAGTTTGTTTTGCAGAATGCCCTCTATTTCCAACCACATTGTAGCAAATGGCAAGATTCTTTTAAACTCATTTATCTCTGTGGTAAGGGTGTCCTTGGTGTCTTCCATGCTTTTCTCAAGCTCAGCAAGCATCCTCATGATTGTTGCTTTAAATTATCCACAAACATATTACTTATATCTGTTTTGATTATCTCTCTGCCTATGATATTTCTTGTTCTTTCTTTTGATATGAATTCCTCCATCTAGGCATTTTGTCTAAGTCTCTCTTTTCTTCTCTGTATTAGAAAAGACTGTTATGTTTTCTGCTCTTGACAGTAACGACTTTATGAAGAAGAGATCATATAATGTCCAGGGCCTGGTGTCTCAAGGAGGGTTTCTGATGTGTGCTGTGTGTACTCTGCTGCTCTGTTTTGGCCACTCTGTCCTTCAGACCAGTTGTCTGCAGAGGCTTGGCTTGCTTCCATTGTGCAGTGTTTGGTCCTTGGCCAGAGTGTGGCAAGTTTTAGCTAGGTGTGCTTTGGTCTGCCTCTTATATGAGATCTGATACTACTTCTACTAGAAGTGAAGACCTGCAGAACTCTCTAGTTGGTAGACATGGTGTATGCAGGGGTTTCTGCTGGTCTTCTGGAGAAGGGGTTCACTGAAGTGGGCCTTAGGCAGACTTGCCTGAGAAAAGAAGTACCAACAGAGCACGGTAGGGTGGGGCTTGATGTAAGCAGGCTAAGCAACCAGTGTTGGTGCTATACTGTTACTGAAGTTGGTTTATGCTGAGGGCAGGGGAAGGAAGTGGTGCCAGCCAGGTCCTTTGTTCCTGGATAGGGGTCTCTGTGCTCTTACTCTCAGAGAGGCACTCCCAGAAGAGAAAGTAATTTCCCCTCATATGTCCCAGGCATTTTTTCAGATCACTGTTTTCATGCTGTCTGTCTCCAGGGTGCTTGTCTGTCTGGAGTAGCACAATGAACTTTCGGCTCTTTCCCAGGCAAGTCTGCTCACATTTAAAACACCACACTTTAGGGACATGCTTTGGCAGTGACCTGCACTGAACTTTTGTGGGGAGAGTCTCACCATGCTGGAACAGATACAGTTTTGATCAGGATAGACAGTCACACCAGAGTCCAGAGGTATGGAATTTGGGAGAAAGCAAGATAAAGAGCCAGTGGCTGGGTTAGCTGCCCTCAGAAGTTGTCTCTCTTCCTATGCTGAGGGGTCAAGGAGGGAAATGACATCTGCTGGCACTTTAGTCCCCAGAGAGCCATCTCTGTTAACACCACCTCTCCTAGATGGGTTCCAAGAAGAGTGAACCATTTCTCCCTATGTGCCTTAGGTGATCCTCAGATGGAGCAGTCTGACCTGTGGTTGTTTGCCTGTGTTCTCTCCTGGAGTAAGGCAGTGCCCCAGGGACCTAACCCAGCCAAGCCCACTGACCTTTAAAACTTCAGTCTTTGAGCCTCACTGGCTGGAAAACTTATAAAAATCATTTTCCCAGCCCATGGCTTTGGGGAAGTGCTCTCCTTGTGTGTATCCCTGTGTGCGCTACTCTTCTTGTCTTTCCTGTGACCAGGGCTACCCACCCTCCGCAGCACTCACAATCCATTTCTCACCCAAACCACATCTCCATACTTCCTGCCTTCCTGTATGAGGTCTCCTCTCTCCTTCTAGCTGTTCTGTCAGTCCTCAGATCAAGTTCTTGGGTATTCAATGTGAATTGATAGCTATCTAGCGTTGTTCAAGGGATGAATCAAGCCTATGGGTCTCCTACTATGCCACCATCTTTGCTCCTTCTTTTTATAAAACAAATAATTTAAGCCAACTCTCATAGTAATGTTTAAGGAATTAAATTAAACTTGCCTTGAGAATTAAAGGAAAGTATGAGAACAATAGCTCATCAATTAGAATATTGGTAATTCTGATAGATAATATAAAAGGGAACTACACAAAAAAATTTGCATTTAATGGTATGATAACTCAAATGAAAAATTCAGTAAGGACTTAGTATCAGATTTTTGGTGGTGCATAAACAATGAATCTTAGAACACTGAAAAAATAAAAGAACAGCTTATTTGAAAATAGGTCAATTGAGATTACCTAGCCTGAGGAAGAGAAAGAGAAAAGAATAAAGAAAAACAGAGCCTCAGTGGGAGAGGAGAGGTAAGATGGTGGAAGAGTAGGGGACCTTGTTTCATCTGGTCCCTTGAATTTAGTTAGATAACTATGAAATAATTCTGAACACCTATGAATTCAACCTGAGATGTAAGAAAATAATCGCTGAAATTCTACAAATAGAAAAGTAACCACTTTTTGCAAGGTAGGAAGTTTAGAGAAGTGAATCTGAGGGGATGTATCAGAAGACAAACAGTGGGTGGGGTAGGGGTAGCCTCGGTAAGATAGCTACTGGAAAGTGATATAGCCCTGGAGTGTAAAATCAGAACTTTTGTAAATCTGCTCCAGTGAGAGACATCCCTGCCTGAAGGGTGCTCAGGTGGTGAAGTGGGGCAGAATCCTAGGTGCAACAGTGTGGTCTCAGGATCCTTGAGGTTACAGAAAGAATGAGGGTGCCTGAGCCAGCAGAGTTCCTGATCATTGGAGTGGGGAAGTGGGTTATGGTTGGTGAGCTGGAAGGGGACTCTCAGCTTGGTTTGCCATAAACCATGAACCATGACAGAATAATGTGACAGCTCTTTGTGTGTGGGGGTCTGCAAATGTCAGAAACATCTTAACCCTCTGCCTTACCCCAGGAAGATCAGTTTGGCCATCACCACAGGAGTCTGTAGGGTTTGGCACACACAAAAGTGAAGACCATTTATTCCTGAGGCTTTACTGAGGAAAGAGACCATGATCGTTCAGCTCTGGAACTGGAGATAAGGATGTGGCCATTTTTATTTTCATCCTCTAAAGAGGTGTGTATAGCCTACGGGGAACAAAAGCTACATCGAGGAACCAGAAGCAGCTTACACTGAGCCCAGCCCCCTGGCAAGGGGCAGTGCAACTCAGCCCAGGCAAAGACAACTGAGATTCAGTGCAGCAGGGCCCTCCCCTAAACCGGTTGGAACAACAGTTGAGCACCAAGTTTACAGAGCACACAGGACCGCAAATCTCCAGCACTGGGGGAAAATAGTACACAGAATTCGAATTTTTTTCTCACGATTTGTTCATCTTTCAGTTTAAATTTTTCCTTTTCTTTTTTTCATTTTCAACTTTTTTCCTTTTCTTATTTTATCAACTTTGTTTTTAAGACTTTTTTTAAATTTCATTTTTTCCATTTACATTTTATAAATATATTCTTAATTTTTGGCTTCTTTTCACTGATATATAAAGTTTTGCTTTCTTGACAATTTTGGGATTTATTGTCTTCTAACAGACCAAAATATACCCAGGATCAGATGAATCACCGTATTTTGTGCACCTGGGAGATTATATTCTCTCTTTTTTCCCTTTTCTTTTTCAGTTTCTGCCCTCTTTGGATTTGTCTAGTGTATATTTCACTTGGGTTGTGGTTGATATTTTTTATTTTGTCCTCTTGTTTATCCATTCTTCTCTGGGTAAAATGCCTAGAAGGAAGAATTCGTGCGTGCACACACACACACACACACACACACACACACACAAAAGAACCAGAGGAAATACTCTCTGCCACAGAGCTAAACAACATGGATATAGGTAAAATTTCAGGGCTCAAATTCAGGATAATGATTATAAAGCTACTAGCTGGGCTTGAAAAAAGCATAAACAACAGTAGAGAATCTCTTAGTGCAGAAATAAAATCTAATCAGGCTGAAATTAAAAATGTTTTAATTGAGATGCAGTCTAAATCGATGCTGTAACAGCTAGGGTAAATAAGCAGAAAAGAGAGTCAGTGACATAGAAGACAAGTTGATGTAAGGGAAAGAAGCTAAATAAAATAGAGAAAAACAATTAATGGACCATGAGGAGAGGCTCTGAGAGATCAGTGATACCATAAAGCAAAACAACATTAGAATTATTAGAGTCCCTGAGGAAAAGGAAAGAGAGAGAGTGAAAGAAGGTATATTGGAGCAAATCTTAGCTGAGAACTTCCCTAATCTGGGGAAAGAAACAGCCATTCAAGTTCAGGAGGGAAAGAGAACCACCCCCTCATCGATTAAAAAAAGATCAACATCCCAACATACAATCGTGAAGCTTGCAAATTTCAGAGATAAAGAGAAAATCCAACTCAAGACAGGAGGTTCTTAACCTACAGTGGTAGAAACATTAGCCAGGCAGCAGACCTATCCACAGAGACCTGGCAGGCCAGAAAGGGCTGGCATGATATATTCAGGGTATTAATGAGAAAAATGTGCAGCCAAGCATACTTTATCCAGCAAGGCAATCATTCAAAATGGAAGGAGAAATGAAGGGCTTCCAGGACAGACAGAAACTAAAACAATTTGTGACCACTAAACCAGCCCTGTAAGAAATATTAAAGGGGATCCTGCAAGTGAAGAGAGAGTTCAAAAGTAACATAGACCAGAAAGAAACATAGACAATCTATGGAAACAGGGACTTTACAGGTATTACAATGGCACTAAATTAATATCTGTCAATAGTTACTCTGAAAGTAATTGGGCTAAATGCTCCAATCAAAATATACAAGGTATCACACTGGATAAAAAAAAATCTATATACTGTCTACAGAGATCCATTTTAGACCTAAAGACACCTCAAGATTGAAACTTACGGGGTGGAGAACAATTTATCATGCTAATGGACATCAAAAAAAGCTGGGGTACCAATCCTCATATCAGACAACTTAGATTTTAAACCAAAGAATGTAGTAAGGGGTGAAAGGGGACATTATATCATATAAAAAGAGTCTAGCCTACAAGATCTAATAATTACATATTTATGCTCCTAACTTGGGAAGAGTCAATTATGTCAACCAATTAATAACCAAATTAAAGAAATACATTGATACTAATACAATATTAGTAGGGGACCTTAATACCCCACTCACAGCAGTGGACAGATCTTCTAAGCAGTAGATCAACAAGGAAACAAGGTCTTTGAATGACACTGGACCAGATTGACTTCAGATATACAGAGCATTTCATCCTAAAGCAACAAAATACACATTCTTCTTGAGCACACATGGAACATTATCCAGAGTAGATCATATACTGGGTCACAAATCAGGTCTCACCCAATACCAAAAGACTGGGATTATTCCCTGCATATTTTCAGACCACAATGCTTTGAAACTTGAACTCAATCACTAGAGGAAATTTGGAAGGAACTCAAACACTTGGAGGTTAAAGAGTGTCCTACCAAAGAATAAATGGGTCAACCATGAAATTAACGATGAATTTAAAAAGTTCAGGGAAACAAAGGAAAATGAAAACACAATAGTTCAAAACGTTTGAAATACAGCAAAGAAGTCAAACTCCCTCTCCTCCCAGATGACATGATACTTTATGTGGAAAACCCAAAAGACTCCACCCCCCAATTGCTAGAATTCATATACGAATTCAGCAACTTGGAATAATATAAAATCAATGCACAGAAATCAGTTGCATTTCTAAACACTCACTATGAGACAGGAGAAAGGGAAATGAAGGAATCAATTCCATTTACAATTGCACCAAAAACCAGGAGATAACAAGGAATAAACCTAACCAAAGGAGTAAAGGATCTGTACTCTAAAAACTACAGAACACTTATGAAAGAAATGGAGGAAGATACAAGTAAATGGAAAAACATTTCATGATCATGGATTGGAAAAATAAATATTGTTAAAATTTCTATGCTAACCAGAGGAATCTACACATTCAAAGCAATCCCTATCAAAGTGCCATTGATAATTTTCACAGAGCTGGAACAAATAATCTTAAAATTTACATGGAACTGCAAAAGATCCTGAATAGCCAAAAGAATGTTGAAAAAGAAAACCAAAGCTGAAGGCATCAAAATGCCAGACTTCAAGCTATAATACAAGAGAATAATCAAGAGAACATGGTGTTGGCACAAAACAGACACATAGATCAATGGAACAGAATAGAGTATCTAGAAATGCACCCTCAAGTCAATGATCAACTAATCTTCAACAAAGCAGAAAAGAATATCGAATAGAAAAAGAGCAGTCTTTTCAATAAAGTGTGCTGGGAAAATTTGACATCCACACATAGAAGAACAAATCTGGACCATTTTCTTACACCTTACACAAAAATAAACTAAAAATAGATGAAAGACCTCAATGTGAAACAGGAATCCATCAAAATCCTGGAGGAGAATCTTCATACTGTTTTCCAAAGTGGCTGCACCAACTTCATTCCCACCAACAGTGTAAGAGGGTTCCCATTTCTCCACATCCTCCCAACACTTGTTTCCTGTCTTGTTAATTCTGGCCATTCTAACTGGTGTAAGGTGATATCTCAATGTGGTTTTGATTTCAATCTCCCTGATGGCTAATGATGATGAACATTTTTTGATGTGTCTGTCGGCCATTTGAATGTCTTCTTTGGAGTAGTGTCTGTTCATGTCTTCTGCCCATTTTTTGACATGATTATCTGTTTTGTGTGTGTTGAGTTTGAGGAGTTCTTTATAGATCTTGGATATCAGTCCTTTGTCTGTACTGTCATTTGCAAATATCTTCTCCCAATCCGTGGGTTGCTTCTTTGTTCTGTTGACTGTGTCCTTTGCTGTGCAGAAGCTTTTGATCTTGATGAAGTCCCAAAAGTTCACTTTCACTTTTGTTTCCTTTGCCTTTGGAGACATATCTTGAAAGAAGTTGCTGTGGCTGATGTTGGAGAGGTTACTACCTATGTTCTCTTCTAGGATTTTGATAGATTTCTGCCTCACGTTGAGGTCTTTTATCCATTTCGAGTTTATCTGTGTGTATGGTGTAAGAAATGGTCCAGTTTCATTCTTCTATACATAGCTGTCCAATTTTCTCAGCACCATTTATTGAAGAGACTGTGTTTTTTTTTCCACTGTATATTTTCTTCCTGCTTTGTCAAAGATTATTTGACCATAGAGTTGAGAGTCCATATCTGGGCTCTCTGTTCCGTTCCACTGACCTGTTTGTCTGTTTTTATGCCAGCATCATGCTGTTTTGGTGATCACAGCATAAGGAATAACACGGAGGGCATTGGGAGAAGGAAAAGAAAAGTGAATTGGGGGAAATAGGAGGGGGAGACAAACCATGAGAGATGGCGGACACTGAGAAACAAACTGAGGGTTTTGGAGGGGAGAGGAGTGGGGAGTAGGATGAGCCTGGTGGTGGATACTGAGGAGGGCATGTATTGCATGGAGCACTGGGTGTGGTGCATAAAAATGAATCTTGGAACACTGAAAAAATAAAATAAATAAAATAAAAATTTAAAAAAATCCTGGAGGAGAACACAGATAGCAATCTCTGTGACTGCAGCCATAGCAACTTCTTGCTAGACACATCTCCAAAAGCAAGGTAAACAAAAACAAAAAATGAACTATTGGGGCTTCATCAAGATAAGAGTTTCTGCACAGCAAACAATCAATAAAACTAAAGGTAAACTATGGAATGGGAGATGATATTTGCGAATGATATATTGGATAAAGGGCTAATATCCCAGATATCTAAAGAACTTATAAAACTCAACACCCCAAAAATAAATAATCCAATCAAGAAATGGGCAGAAGACAGGGACAGACATTTCTGCAGAGAAGACATTCAGATGGCCAACAGACACATGAAAAACTGCTCAACATCCCTTGGCATCAGGGAAATACAAATCAAAACCATCTCACACAAGTCAGAATGGCTAAAATTAAGGTGGGAAACAACAAATGTTGGTGAGGACATGGAGAAAGGGGAACCCTCTTACACTATTGGTGAGAATGCAAGCTTGTACAGCCACTCTGGAAAACAGTATGGATGTTCCTCAAAAAGTTAAAAATAGAGCTACCCTACAACCTAGCAGTTACACTACTATGGTATTTACCCCAAAGATAGAAAGGTAGTTACCCAATGGGGCACAAGCACCTCAGTGTTTATAGCAGCAATGTCCACAATAGCCAAACTGTGGAAAGAACCAAAATGTCCATTGACAGATGAATGGATAAAGAAGATGTGAGATATATATGTGTACACACACACACACACACACACACACACACACATACACAATGGAATATTCCTCAGCCATCAGAAAGGATGAATACTTATCATTTACATTGACGTGGTATGAAACTGGAGGGCATTATGCTGAGCGAAATAAGTCAGAGAAAGACAATTATTACATGATTTCACTCACATGTGGAATATAACAAACAGCATAAAGGATTGTAAGGGAAGGGAAGGAAAAACTGAATGGGAAGTCATCAGAGAGAAAGGAAACCACGACAGACTTTTATGTATAAGAGCAAAACTGAGGGTAGGAGGGTGGAGGGATGAGGTGATTGGGTGATGGGCATTAAAGAGGGCATAAGGCACTGGGTGTTATACACCACTTATGAACTATTTAACACTATATCTGAAACTAAGGATATACTACTATAGGTTGGCTAATTAAATTTAAATAATAAAAAGATTGTTGGGACACCTGGGTGGCTCAGTTGGTTGGACAACTGCCTTCAGCTCAGGTCATGATCCCGTAGTCCTGGGATCGAGTCCCGCATTGGGCTCCCAGCTCCACGGGGAGGCTGCTTCTCCCTCTGACCTTCTCACTCATGCTCTCTCTCACTGCCTCTCTGTCAATAAATAAATAAAAATCTTTAAATAAAAAAAAAAAGATTGTTTGTTCCAGCACTTTGAAAAATGCCATTGGTATTTGATTGTGA
Source organism: Enhydra lutris kenyoni (assembly GCF_002288905.1). Taxonomy (NCBI): domain Eukaryota; kingdom Metazoa; phylum Chordata; class Mammalia; order Carnivora; family Mustelidae; genus Enhydra; species Enhydra lutris. The sequence continues at coordinate 1,072,295 of NW_019154203.1, read as the reverse complement.
TGGCATAAAAAGTATAGATTGCTCTGGGCAGCATAGACATTTTAACAATGTTTATTCTTCTGATCCATGAACATGGAATTTTTTTTATCTTTTTGTTTCTTCTTCAATTTCTTTCATGAGTGTTCTGTAGTTTCTAGAGTATAAATCTTTACCTCTTGGTTAGGTTTTTTCCTATGTATCTTATGGTTTTTTTGGTGCTATTGTAAATGGAATCAATTTCCTAATTCCTCTTTCTACAGTATAGGAAAGCAACTGCATAGTTGTGTATAGTGTATAGGAAAGCAACTGATTTCTGTGCATTGATTTTGTATACTGACACAATGTTGAATTGCTGTATGTGTTCTATTAATTTAGGGGTGGGTAGTTTGGGTTTTCCCCATAAAGTATGATGTCATCTGTGAAGAGAGAGTTTGACCTCTTCTTTGCCAATTTGAATACCTTTTATTATTTATTTACAAATAAATAATGAATACCTTTTATTTTATTATTTTTGTTGTTGCCTGATTTCTGTTGCTAGCAATTCTAGTACTATGTTGAACAATAGTGATGAGAGTGGGCATCCTTGTCGTTTTCCTGATCTTACAGGAAATGTTCTCAGCTTTTCCCCATTGAGAATGATATTTGCTTTGGGCTTTTCATTGATGATTTTTATGAAATTGAGGAATGCTCTCTCTATCCCTATACTCCAAAGAATTTTAAACAGGAAAGGATGCTGTATTTTGTCAAATGCTTTTCCTGCATCAATTGAGAGCACCATATGGATCTTGTCTCTTATTTATGTGTTCTATCACATTGGTAGATTTGCAAATGTTGAACTTCCCTTGCTTGCATCCCAGGGATAAATCACACCTGGTCATGATGGATGATCTTTTAATGTACTGCTGGATCCTATTATCTAGGATCTTGTTGAGAATTTTGGCATTGATATTCATCAGGGATATTGGTCTGAAATTCTCCATTTTGATGGGGTCCTTGCATGGTTTTGGGATAAAGGTAATGCTGACCTCATAGAATGAGTCTGGAAGTTTTCCTAAAATTTGTATGGAACCATAAAAGACCCTGAATAACCAAGGAAATGTTGTAAAGGAAAAACAAAGCTGGGCACGTAATGTTGCTTGATTTCAAGCTATATCACCAAGACAGCAGCGTATTGGCACAAAAACAGACACATAGACTAGTTGAACAGAATGGAGATCCCAAATATGGACTCCCAACTCTATGGTCAAATAATCTTTGACAAAGCAAGAAAAAATATACAATGGAAAAAAGTCTCTTCAATAAACGGTGCTGGGAAAATTGGACAGCTATATATGGAAGAATGAAACTCAAACATTCTTTTACACCATACACAAAGATAAACTCAAAATGGATGAAAGACCTCAGTGTGAGAAAGGAATCCATCAAAATCCTAGAGGAGAATGGCCACAGCAACTTCTTTCAAAACACATCTCCAAAAGCAAGGGAAACAAAAGTGAAAATAAACTTTTGGGACTTCATCAAGATTAAAAGCTTCTGAACAGCAAAGGAAACAGTCAACAAAACAAAGAGGCAACCCACAGAATGGGAGAAGATATTCAAAACGACACTACAGATAAAGCATGGATACCCAAATTCTATAAAGAACTTCTCAAAATCAACACCCATAAAACAAATAATCCCATCAAGAAATGGGTAGAAGACATACAGACATTTCTCCAGTGAAGACATACAAATGTCTAACAGACACATGAAAAAATGTTCATCATCATTAGTCATCAGGGAAATTCAGTTCCAAACCACATTGAGATACCACCTTACACCAGTCAGAATGGCCAAAATTAACAAGGCAAGAAGTAACAAATGTTGGAGAGGTTGTGGATTAAGGGGAACCCTCTTACACTCTTGGCAGGAATGCAAATTGGTGCCACCACTTTGGAAAATATGTGGAGATTCCTCAAAAAATTAAAAATAGAACTACCCTATGACCCTGCAATTTCACTACTGGGTGTTTACACCAAAGATACAGATGTAGTGAAAGAAGGGCCATATGTACCTCAATGTTCATAGCAGCAATGTCCACAATTGCCAAACTGTGGAAAGAGCCAAGATGTCCTTCAATATACCAATGGATAAAGAAGATGTGGTTCATATATACAATGGAATATTACTCATCCATAAGAAAGGATGAATACAAAACTTCTGCATCAACATAGCTGGGACTGGAGGAGATTATGCTGAGTTAAATTAGTCAAGCAGAGGAAGTCAATTATATGGTTTTACTTACTTGTGGAGCATAAGTAGTAACATTGAGGACATTAGGAGAAGGAAAGGAAAAATGAATTGGGATAAATCAGAGGGGGAGATGAAGCATGAGAGACTGTGGACTCTGAGAAACAAACTGAGGGTTTTGGAGGGGTATGGTGAGGAGATGGGTGAGCCTGTTTGTGGGTATTAAGGAGGGCACATATTGCATGGAGCACTGGATGTGGTGCATAAACAATGAATCTTGGAACACTGAAAAAATAAAATTAAATTAAAAATAAAGAAATAAAAGGGATTATAAATGATTACTCTGGGCATCTGTCAACAAATTTAATAACCTAATAAAATGGGTAAATTTGTAGGATAACAAACTACTGAAACTGACTCAAGAAGAGAGAGAATACATGAATAATCCTATAACAAGTAAAAATATTGAGTTAGTGATTAAAAAAAAAAAAAGAGGAGACAAGATGGCGGGGACATAGGAGGAGGCGCTGATTCAACCTGTACCCTAAAGTGAGCTGATTACCTACCAAAGAACTCTGATCACCCCTGAAATCAGCCCGAGATTAGAATTATACACTTCTGGACCTCTACAGGGGCAGAAGACGCGAGTGGGCAGGTAAAGTGGAGTGGGAACATCAAACTGATATTGGAAGATAAACAAAAGGCAGAGGGAGCCACCAGAAGCCACGCATTGGAAAGTAATACCCCAATACGAGAGTGCCCTGCGATTGGGGACCAGCATTAACTTGGAGTCTGGTTTAAAGCACTCACAAAGAGCAAAAGATCATGGGCGGAAATTGTGGGAATCGGGGCGGTTAGGGGCAGGGACTTAAGTCCCCCAACCCTGGACAGCCACCCATGGTGCTGAGGCAGAGAGAGTGTGGCTAGGAGCCAGGTCTTGGTCCCTGAGCCGCAAGCGCGCCTGAGAGCGTCTGGGTGGAGGCTCCCTTAAGAGTGAGGGAGCCTCGCCAGCCAGCAGAACCACAGCCTTTTGCACTCTCCATGCATTCCTGGCGCTACCAGAGTCTGAGTTGCACCCCACACCATCCCCTGACAGAGGTGCATGCAGGCACCAGTTGGAGTTCTCTCAGACCCGGAGAGTCTGAGCACTCCCAGCACAGGCCAGCGGGAAAATCTCAGTGTGCTATCACTGCTTGGGACCTCTCTGGTGGTCTGGAGCTGCCCAGACAGCCACAGCTATCCTATCGTGGTTTTGGGTACGGGTGACCCTGGAGACCGTGACTGGGAACGTGCTCTGCCAGCAGCAGAGGGGGAATTTATGTGCTCTGGAGCACCCAGAGGGGAACAGACTGAGGCTTCTCTCTGAGAGGGAGGTCTGGGTGCAGCTTGTTTTCCTCTAAACCTCCAAAAACCACCAAAAGCTGCCAAGGGGAGAGAAAACAAATGAACAAAGAAACAAAACCTCCAGAGAACAAAAGCCTGAA
>NW_019154203.1:961065-1053603 GCF_002288905.1 Enhydra lutris kenyoni | reverse complement strand
GCAAAAGAAACAGTCAACAATACAAAGAGGTAACCCACGGAATGGGAAAAGATATTTGCAAATGACAGTACAGACAATAGGCTGATATCCAGGATCTATAAAGAACTCCTCAAACTCAACACACACAAAACAGATAATCATGTCAAAAACTGGGCAGAAGACATGAACAGACACTTCTCCAATGAAAACATACAAATGGCTGACATACACCTGAAAAAATGTTTATCATCAGTAGCCATCAGGGAGATTCACATCAAAACCACATTAAGATACCACGTTACACCAGTTAGAATGGCCAAAATTAACAAGACAGGAAACAACATGTGTTGGAGAGGATGGGGAGGAAGGGGAACCCCCTTACACTGCCGGTGGGAATGCAAGTTGATGCAGCCACTTTGGAAAACCTAGTGGAGATTCCTTAAGAAATTAAAAATAGAGCTTCCCTATGACCCTGCAATTGCACTACTGGGCATTTACCCCAAAGATACAGAAGTAGTGAAAAGAAGGGTCACGTGTACCCCAATGTTTATAGCAGCAATGGCCAGGGTCGCCAAACTGTGGAAAGAACCAAGATGCCCTTCAACGGATGAATGGATAAGGAATATGTGCTCCATATACACTATGGAGTATTATGCCTCTATCAGAAAGAATGAATACCCAACTTTTGTATCAACATGGACGGGACTGGAAGAGATTGTGCTGAGTGAAATAAGTCAAGCAGAGAGAGTCAATTATCATATGGTTTCACTTATTTGTGGACCATAAGAAATAACAAAGAGACTTGGTGAGATGGAGAGGAGAAGGGAGTTGAGGGAAATTGGAGGGGAAGATGCACCATGAGAGACTATGGACTCTGAAAAACAATCTGAGGGTTTTGAAGGGGCAGGGGATGGGAGGTTGTGTGAGCCTGGTGGTGGGTATTATGGAGGGCACATGTTGCATGGAGCACTGGATGTGGTGCATAAGCAATGAATTCTGTTAATCTGAAAAGAAATTAAATTAACAAAATAAGTAAAAATAAAAAAAATTAGTATTCAAAGCCAATATAGGTGATAATGAAAATTATGTCAGGGTTTATCAGGCGTGATTGTGATCAAATCAGAACAGTTCTTGATACAATAAAATTTCAGCTGTCAAAAAAATAAAAAATATGTAGGTGTATATTGTAATCTCCAATGTAATTACTTAGAAAACACATCAAAAATGTAGTAAAAGATAGTTCTGGTAGAAGATTGTGATATAGGAAGACCTTGAACTCACCTCTTCCATGGAACACACCAAATCACACAATTATACCTGTTTACAGAATAATTCCTCCTGAAGAAGAACTGAGAGGCAACTGAACAGCTTCTGAAGCACAAAAAAATAGAGAGAATGGCAAAAGAAAATATCAAGAGTGATAGAGACATGGGTGCCCACTACATGGAAATCTCCTGGACCCCCAGATCACTCTAGCCACAGACCCAGCCAGCCAGCAAAGTCATTATCCACACACAGTCTACATAGGAGAGATGTACACAAGACTATTCTTTCAAGTTAAGGAGAAACAAATGTTACATCTAAGCCATAGAAACAAACACAGAAATTCAAGCAAAATGAGGAGATAGAGGAATAAGCTCTTAAAGAGAGAATAAGACAAAACCTCAGAAAAAGAACTAAGTGAAACAGAGATAAGCAATATGCCTGATAAAGAACATAAAGTTATGCTCATAAAGATACTCACTGGACTGGAGAGAAAAGTGAAGGAACTCAGTAAGACCTTCAATAAAGAGATACAAAGTTAAAAAAAAATAAGAACCAATCAGAGTTGAAAAATGCAATAAATGAAATAAAAAACACACTAGAGGGAATCAACAGTAGAACAGTGGCTGTAGAAGAATATATCAGCAATCTGGAAGACAGGGTGATGGAAAGCACTCAAGCTGAACAGCAAAAAGAGAAAAGAATTTTTTTAAATGAGGCCAGGTTAACAGATTTCTTGGGTAACATCAAGCAAACAAACATTTGCATTATAGGTGTCCCAGAAGGAGAAGAGAGAGAGAAAATTGTAGAAAACTTATCTGAAGAGATAATTGCTGCAAACTTCATTAACCTAGAGAAGGAGAGAGATATCTAGATTGAAGAAGAACAGAAAGTTCCAAATAAGATGAACCCAAAGAGATCCATACCGTGACACATAATAATTAAAATGTCAAAGGTTAAAGATAAAGAGAGAATTTTAAAAGCAATTTTAAAAGCAAAGAGAAGCAAAAAGTTACCTACAAGGAAAAACTTGTAAGTCTGTAAGCTGATTTTTCAGCAGGAACTTTGCAAGCCGGAAGGGAATGGCATGATATATTCAAAGTGCCGAAAGCTAAAATCCTACAACCAAGAATACTCTAACTGGTAAGACTGTCCTTCAGATTTGAAGGAGGGATGGTTTCCCAGACAAACAAAAGATTAAGGAGATTATCACCACCAAACCAGCCTTGCACAAAATGCTGAAGGTACTTCTTTAAGTGCAAAAGAAATGTCCATAATGATATATAAGAATATTATTAGTAAAAAGATGAAAAATATGACAGCATATACATAAAATGTGGAGGAAGGAGTAAAAAAATAGAAAGAAGTGTTTTTTAGAATGTGTTTAAACTTGAATGACCACCATATTAATATAGACTACTATATACTTAAAGTGTTACATAAAAACTTCATGGTAACCACAAACCCCAAACCTATAACAGTTACATAAAAAATCAAGAGGAAGAAAGCCAAACATAACATTACAGAAACTCATCAATTACAAAGAAAGTGAGAGAAGAAAAGAACAGAGAAGAACTACAAAACAACCAGAAAACAAATTTTAAAATGTCAATATGTACATGCCTATCGATAATTAATTTATTTCTTTTTATTTTATTTTTTCGGTGTTACAAGATCATTGTTTATGCACCACACCCAGTGCTCCATCCAATACATGCCCTCCTTAATACCCACCACCAGACTCACCCATTCCCCCCCCTTCCAAAACCCTCAGTTTGTTTCTCAGAATCCAGTCTCTCACAGTTCTTCTCCTCCTCCAATTTCACCCCACTTCACTTTTCCTTTCCTTCTCCTAATGTCCTCTGTGTTATTCCTAAGGCTCCACAAGTAAGTGAAACCATATGATAATGACTTCCTCTGCTTGACTTAGTTCACTCAGCATAATCTCCTCCAGTCCCACCCATGTTGATACAAAAGTTGGGTAATCATCCTTTGTAATGGTGGTATTATATTCCATTGTATATATGGACCACATCTTTATCCATTCAGCTGTTGAAGGGCATCTCCGCTCTTTCCATAGTTTGGCGATTGTGGCCATTGCTGCTATGAGCATTGGTGTACATATAGCCCTTCATTTCACTACATCTGTATCTTTGGTGTAAATATCCAGTAGTGCAATTGTAGGGATATAGGGTAGCTCTATTTTTAATTTCTTAAGGTATCTCCACATTGTTTTTTTTAAGATTTTATTTATTTATTTGACAGACAGAGATCACAAATAGGCAAAGAGGAAGGCGGTGGGGGGAAAGCAGGCTCCCTGCTGAGCAGAGATCTCAATGTAGGGCTTGATCCCAGGACCCTGAGACCATGACACGAACCAAAGGCAGAGGCTTAACCCACTGAGCCACCCAGTGCCCCTCCACACTGTTTTCTAAAGTGGCTGCACCAACTTGTATTCTCACCAACAGTGTAAGAGGGTTCCCCTTTCTCCACATCCTCTCCAACACTTGTTTCCTGTCTTGTTAATTTTGGCCATTCTGACTGGTGTAAGTATCTCAGTGTGGTTTTGATTTGCTTATCCCTGATGGCTAATAATGATGAACACTTTTTCCTGTGTCTGTTAGCCTTTTTTGTATGTCTTCTTTGGAGAAGTGTCTGTTCATGTCTTCTGCCCTTTTTTGATGTCATCTCTTTTTTGAGTTTGAGGAGCTCCTTATAGTTCCTTATAGATCGTAGATATCAGCTCTTTGTCTGTAGTGTCATTTGTGAGTATCTTCTCCCATTCTGTGGGTAACCTCTTTGTTTTGTGACTCTTTCCTTTGCTGTGCAGAAGCTTTTGATCTTGATGAAGTTCTAAAAGTTCGTTTTCACTTTTGTTTCCCTTGCCTTTGGAGACATGTCTTGAAAGAAGTTGCTGTGGCCAATGTCGAAGAGGTTACTGCCTATGTTCTCCTCTAGGATTCTGATGGACTCCTGCCTCATGTTGAGGTCTTTTGTCCATTTCAAGTTTATCTTGTGGATGGTGTAAGAGAATGGTTAAGTTTCATTCTTCTATACATAGCTGTCCAATTTTCTCAGCACCATTTATTGAAGAGGTTGTCTTTTTTCCACTATGTATTTTTTTCCTGCTTTGTCAAAGATTATTTGACTATAGATTTGTGGGTCCATATCTGGGGTCTCTACTCTGTTCCACTCTGTTCCACTACACTTCTTTAAGGTGTAGAGACACCTGGTGTATTCTGGATTTTTCAATTTTTTGTGTCTGGTTTTTTGGCAGTATCATGCTGTCTTGATGATCACAGTTTTGTAGTAAAGCTTGAAATCAGGCAACATGATGCCCCCAGTTTTGTTTTTCTTTTTCAACATTTCCTTAGCAATTCTGAGACTCTTCTGATTCCATAAAAATTTTAGGATTGTTTGCTCCAGCACTTAGAAAAATGTCAGTGGAATTTTGATCGTGATGGCATTGAAAGTATAGATCACTCTAGGCAGTATAGACATTTTAACAATGTTTATTCTTCCAATCCATGAGCATGGAATGTTCTTCCATCTTTTTGTGTCTTCTTCAATTACTTTCATGAATGTTCTGTAGTTCCTCGAGTACAGATCTTTTATCTCTTTGGTTAGGTTTATTCCCAGGTATCTTATGGTTCTTGGTGCTATAGTAAACAGAATCTATATTCTAATTTCCTTTTCTATATTTTCATTGTTAGTGTATAAGAAAGCAATTGATTTCTGTGCATTAATTTTATATCCTGCCACACTACTGAATTGCTGTATGAGTTCTAGCAATTTGGGTGTGGAGTCTTTTGGGTTTCCCATATAAAGTATCATATCATCTGTGAAGAGAGTTTGACTTCTTCGCCAATTTGAATACCTTTTATTTATTTTTGTTTTCTGATTGCTGTTGCTAAGACTTCTAATACTACGTTGACAAGAGTGACAAGAGTGGGCATTCTCGTTGTGCTCCTGATCTCAAGGGGAGGTCTGTCAGCTTTTCCCCATTGAGAATGATATTCATTGTGGGTTTTTCATTGATAGATTTTATGAAGTTGAAAAATGTTCCCTCTATCCCTATATTTTGAAGCATCTTAATCAGGAACAGATGATGTATCTTGTCAAATGCTTTTTCTGCATCAATTGAGAGGACCATGTGGTTCTTCTCTCTTCTCTTATTGATTTGTTCTATCACATTGATTGATTTGGGAATGTTGAACTACCCTTGCATCCCAGGGATAAATCCCACCTGGTCATGGTGGATAATCTTTTAATGTACTGTTGGATCCTATTAGCTAAGATCTTGCTGAGAATCTTAGCATCCATATTCATCAGGGATATTGGTCTGAAATTCTTCTTTTTGAAGGGGTCTTTGCCTGGTTTGAGGATCAGGGTAAGGCCGGTTTCATAGAAAGAGACTAGAAGTTTTCCTTCTGCTTCTATTTTTTGAAACAGCTTTGGGAGAATAGATATTATTTCTTCTTTGAAAGTTTGGTAGAATTCCCCTGGGAATCTGTTAGGTCCCAGGCTCTTGGTTTTTTGGGGGGGAGGTTTTTGATCACTGCTTCAATCTCATTACTAGATATTGGTCTATTCAGGTTGTCCATTTCTTCCTGTTTCAGTCTTGAAAGTTTATAGATTTCCAGGAATGCATCCATTTCTTCTAGGTTGTTTAACTTATGGCATATAACTGTTGGTAATAATTTCTGATGATTGTTTCTTTCAAAGAACCAACATCTAGTTTCGTTGATGTGTTCTACTGTATCTCTAGTTTCTAACTCATTGATCTCTGCTCTAATCTTGATTATTTCACTTCTTGTGCACGGGGTTGGCTGAATTTGTTGTTGATTTTCCAGTTCTTTAAGGTGTAGAGACACCTGGTGTATTCTGGATTTTTCAATTTTTTTGAGTGAGGCTTGGATGGCTATGCATTTCCCCCTTAGGACCGCCTTTGCCATATCCCATACGTTTTGGACTGGTGTGTCTCCATTCTCATTCAATTCCATGAATTAAGTTCTTCTTTGATTTCCTGGTTGAGCCATACATTCTTGAGCAGGTTGGTCTTTAGCTTCCAAGTGTTTGAATTCCTTGCAAACTTTTTCTTGGTGTTGATTTCCAGTCTCAAAGCACTGTGGTCTGAGAATATGCAGGGAATAATCTCAGTCTTTTGGTATCGGTTGAGCCCTGATTTGTGACCCAGTATGTGGTCTATTGTGGAGAAGGTTCCATGTGAACTCAAGAAGAATGAGTATTCTGTTGTTTTAGGGAGGAATGTTCTGCGTGTATCTATGAGGTCCATCTAATCCAATGTGTCATTCAAAGCTCTTGTTTCTTTATTGATTTTCTGCTTGGATGATCTGTCTATTACTGAGAGTGGCATGTTAAGATCCCCTATGATTAATGTGTTCATATCAATATGACTCTTTATTTTGATTAACCATTGTCTTATGTAGTTGGCTCCTCCCATATTGGGGGCATAAATATTTACAATTGTTAGAACTTCTTCATGGATAGACCCTTTAAAAATTATGTAGTGTCCTTCTGTATCTCTGACTACAGTCTTTAGCTTAAAATCTAATTTATCTGATATGAGAATCGCTACCCCAGGTTTCTTTTGGGGCCAATTGGCATGAAAGATGGTTCTCAATCCCTTTACTCTCAGTCTGGATGTATCTTTATGTTCTAAATGTGTCTCTGTAGTCAACATATGGATGGGTCCTGTCGTTTTATCCAGTCTGCAACCCTGTGCCTTTTTATGGGAGCATTTAGGCTGTTCACATTGAAAATGATTATTGAAAGATAAGTTTTTATTGACATCATGTTGACCGTGAAGTCCTTGTTTCTATAGATTGTCTCTATAAATTTCTGTTCTATGTCACTCTTGGGTTCTTTCTTCTTTTATAAGAACCCCCCTTAATATTTCTTGTAGTGCTGTCTTGGTGGTCACATACTCTTTTAAACCTTGCCAGTCTTAGAAGCTTTTTATCTCTCCATCCATTTTGAATGTCAGCCTTGCTGAATAAACTATTCTTGACTGCACGTTCTTCTCATTTAGTGACCTGAACATGTCTTGCCAGCCCTTTCTGGCTTGCCAGGTTTCTGTGGACAGGTCTGACGTTATTTTGATGGACCTTCCTCTGTATGGAAGGAATCTATTCCCCCTAGCTGCTCTTAAGACCTCTTGTCTAAAATTATGATTCATGAATTTCATAATCAAGTTTCTGGAGGTCTTTCTAGATTTGTTGATCTTGGGGGGGTGCCCTTTCTGCCTCTTGGTCATGAACACTTGTTACATTCCCCAAACTTGGGAAATTTTCATCCAGAAGTTAATCAACTATATCTTCTAGTCTTCTCTCTTTCTCCACCCCATCAGGGATCCCAATAATTCTCACACTGGAACATTTCATGGCTTCACTTATTTCCCTAATTCTGTTTTCATGGCTTCTAAGCTGTTTGTTCCATGCCTCTTCCTGATCTTCCTTCTTTATCAGTTTGTCCTACAGATCACTAATTCTATCTTCTGCCTTGGTTACCCTAGCTGCTATAGTATTTAGATTAGATTGAATCTCATTGATAACATTTTTAACTTCTGCCAGATCAGCTTTTACTTCCCCACTTAGAGATTCTATGTTGTGACTAATTGTTTTCTCCAACCTAGCCATTGTCTGGATAATTGTTACCCTGAATTCCCTTTCTGACATACTGTTTATGTCCAAATCCAACAGTTCTGTGGGAAAGGACACAGTCTCTGAATTTTTCCTCTGTTGGGTGTTCCTCCTTCTAGTCATTTTGGTGAGAGGTGGTTGAGGGGATGTATAGCTGAATATATCAGCCATGATCCAGGCAAGGTACACCCTCTCCACTGATGTCTTCTCCCCCCATAGAGATCCAGAAGTGTATAATCTTACATCTCAGGCTAGTTTCGTGGGTGTTCATAGTATTCTGGTAGATATTTAGTTCACTTTAGGGAACCGGTTGAAACAGGGTCTCCTACTTCTCCACCATCTTGCCCCTCCTCTCCACCCATGCCTATCAATAATTAATTTAAATGTAAATGGCTTAAATGCTCCAATCAAAAGAAATAAGGTGGCAGAATGTATAAATAAATGACATCCATCTATATGCTGCCTACAAGAGACTCACCTCAGACCTAAAGACACATGCAGACTGAAAGTGAAAAGATGGAAAACCATTTACCTTGAAAATAGAAGCAAAAAAAAGGTCAGAGTAGCAATACTTATACCAAACAAAATAAAATTTAAAACAAAAGATGTAATGAGACAAAGAAAGGCATTACATAATGATAAAGGGATCAACCCAATAAGAGGATATAACCATTGTAAATATCTACACACCCAACACTGGAGCACCTAAATACATAAAGCAAATATTAACAGACATAAAGAGAAAAATTTATAGTAATAGAACAATAACAGGGGGCTTTAACACTTCACTTACATCAATGGATAAACCATCCAGAAAGAAAATCAATAAGGAAATAGTGTCTTAGAAAGACACATTAGACCAGATAGCCTTAACATATATAGAACATTCCTTCCAAAAACAACAGAATGTACATCATTTTCAAATGCACATGGTACATTGTCTAGATTAGATCACATATTAGTCCACAAAACAAGCTTCAATAAATTCAAGAAAATTGAAATCATACCATACATTTTTTTTTATACCACAACACTATGAACCTAGAAAGAAATCACAAGGAAAAAAAAACTAGAAAAAACAGAAACACATGGAGGCCAAACAACATAATAAAAACAACCAACAGGTCTTCAAAGCAATCATATAAGAAATAAAAAAAATACATGGAAACAAATGAAAATGAAACACAATAGTCAAAAAGTCTTTGGGATGCAGTGAAAACAGTTCTAAGAGACAAACATAAAGTGATACAGGCCTACCTCAAGAAACAAGAAAAACCTCAAATAAACAATTTAACTTCACACCTGAAGAAACTAGAAAAAGAACTAAGTGAAAGACGAATAGGATGAAGGAAATAATAAAAATCAGAACAGAAACAAATGACGTAGAGACCAGAAAAAAAATTTTAAAAATCAAATGAAACCAAGAGCTGGTCCTTTGAAAAGATAAACAAAATTGGCAAACCCTTGGCTAGACTCATGAAGCTAAAAAGGAGAAAGAACCAAAATAAATAAAATCAGAAACGGAGGAGAAACAACAACTGACACCATAAAAATACCAAGAATTATGAGAGCATACTATTAAAAAAATCATATCCCAACAAATTGGACAACATAGAATAAATGGATAAATTCCTAGAAACATACAATCTTCCAAAACTGAATCAAGAAGACATAGAGGGGCGCCTGGGTGGCTCAGTGGTTAAAGCCTCTGCCTTCGGCTCAGGTCATGATCTCAGGGTCCTGGGATCGAGTCTCGCATCCGGCTCTCTGCTCAGCAGGGAGCCTGCCTCCTCCTCCTGTCTCTCTCTGCCTGCCTCCTTCCCCATTTGTAATTGTAAAAAAAAAAAAAAAATCTAAAAAAAAAAAAGAAGACATAGAAAATCTGGATAGACCAATAACTAGTAATGAAATCAAATTGGTAATTTAAAAGGCTATGAAAAATAAAAGTTCAGGACCAAATGGATTCACAGGTGAATTCTACCAAACATCTAAAAAAGAGTTATTTACCCAACCTCAAACTATTGCAAAAAAAAAAAAAAAAATAGAAAAGGAAATGTCCAAATACATCCTATGAGGCCAGCATAATACTAATACCAAAATTAGACAAAGACACCACAAATAAACTACTCCCCAATATCCCTAATGAGCATAGATACAATAATACTCAACAAAGTACTAAAACACTGCATTGAACAATACATTAAAAAAATCACTCACAACAATTGAGTGGAATTTATTCTGGGGATGCAAGGATGGTTCAATATTCACAAATCAATCGATGTAATACATCACATCAACAAACAAAGATAAAAATCATATGATCATTTCAATAGATACAGAAAAAGAATTTGACAAAATTCAACGTACATTCATGATAAAAACTCTCAACAAGGAAGGAACATACCTCAACATAATAAAGGCCATATATGAAAAATCCACAGCTAACATCTTACTCAATGAAGAAAAGCTGAGAACTTTTCCTCTAAAATTAAAAACAAGACAAGAATATCCATTCTCACTGCTTTTTTTCAACATAATATTGGAAGTCCCAGCCATGCCAGTCAAACAAGAAAAAAATAGAGGCATTCATATTGGTAAAAGAGAAGTTAAACTGTCCCCATTTGCAGATGATATGATACTACCTATAGAAAACCCTAAAGACTCCACCAAAATATTACTAGAGGTCGTAAATGAATTCATCAAAGTTGCAAGATACAAAATTAATACACAGAAATCAATAGTGTTTCTATACACTAACAACAAATTGGCATAAAGAGAAATAAAGACATCTATATAACATTCTACTAAAAACAGCAAAATACATTCATCTCAAGTGTACATGGAACATTCTCCAAGGTAGATCGTATTCTAGGCCATAAAATAGGCCTCAATGAATTTAAAATGTTGAAGTATGTTCTCCAACCATAATGGAATTAAATTAGAAATCAGTAACAGAAGGAAAGTTGAAAATTCATAAATATGTTGAAATTAATCAATACATCCCTATGTAACTAATGGTTCAGAGAAGTAACCATAAAGGAAATTAGAAAATATTTTGAGAAGAATGAGAAGAATGAAAATGAAAACACAAACCAAAACTTACAGAATGCAGCTAATATAGTGCTTACAAGGAGATATGTAGTTCTAAATGCCTATATTTTAGAAAACAGAGAGATCTCAAATCAATAACCTAATCTTCCAGTTTATGAAACTAAGAAGAGCAAATTAAACCCAAAGCAAGCAGAAAGAAGGATATAACAAAAACTACAGTGGAAATAAATGAAATAGATACTAGAAAAACAATAGAGAATATCAATAATTGTTTCCTTGAAAAGATCCACAATATTGACAAACCTGTAGCTAAACTGACAAAAAAGAGAAGATTCAAATAACTAAAATCAGGAATAAAGAGATGACATTACTAGCAATTATTAAAAAAGGATTATAAATTGATACCATGGATTCTTGCCAGTAAATTTAAAAATGTATATAAAATGGGCAAATTTGTAGAAAACAAAAACTACTGAAACTTACTGAAGAAGAGAGAAAACATGGGAGTGCCTCTTTGGCTCAGTTGGTTAAGCAGCCAACTCTTGATTTCAGCTCAAGTCATGATCTCAGGGTCCTGGGATGGTGCCCCAAGTTGGGCTCTTTCTCAGTGGGGAGTCAGCCTGAGGATTTTCCCTCTCCCTCTGCCCCTTCCCCCATTCACACTCTCTCTCCCTCTCTCTCTAAAATAAACAAATCTTTACAAAGGGAGAAAATATGAATAAAATATAACAAGTAAAAAGATTGTATTAGTGATCAAAACACTTCACATAAAGAAAAGTCCAGGAACAGATGGCTTCACTGGTAAATTCTATCAAACACTGAAAGAATTAGCACCAATACATTACAAACTCTTTCAGAATAAAAAGAGGAGGTTACACTTCTTGTATGAGGCCTGATGTGAAAACCAATGACATCACCAGGAAAGAAAACTATAGATTGATATCCTTTAAGAATATAAATGCAGAGGCACCTGGGTGGCTCAGTCAGCTAAACATCTGACTTTTTTTTTAAATTTATTTATTTGAGAGAGAGAGAGAGAGATCACAAGTAGGCAGGGAGGCAGGCAGAGAGAGAGGGGGAAGCAGGCTCCCCGCCGAGCAGAGAGCCCGATGCGGGGCTCAATCCCAGGACCCTGAGATCATGACCTGGGCCGAAGGCAGAGGCTTAAGCCACTGAGCCACCCAGGCGCCCCTAAGCATCTGACTCTTGATCTCAGTGCAGGTCTTGATCTCAGGGTCATGAGTTCAAGCCCTGCATTGGGCTCCACATTGGGTGTGGAGACTATTTTAAAAAAAAAGAATATAGATGCAAAAATCCTCAACAAAATACTAGCAAACTGAATTTAGCAGCAAATAAAAAGGATTATAAACCATGACCAAGTGGGATTTAGCCCAGGAATGCAAGGTAGGTTTACTATACAAAAATCAAGCAATAAAGGACAAAAATCATATGGTCAACACAATAGACACATAAAATCGTTTGACAAAATAAAATACCCTTTCATAATAAAAATACCCTTCCATAATAAAATGGAACTTCTTGAACCTGATAAAGACCATTATGAAAAACCTACATCTACTAGCATACATAATGGTGAAGACTGAATACTTCCCCCTAAGAAAGAAGACAAGCATGACTACTCTTGCCACTTCTGCTCAACATTGTACTGAAGTTTCTAACCAGTGTAATTAGGTAGCCAAAGAAACAAAGTGCATTCAGATTGGAAAGAAAGATGCTAAACAACGTGCATTCACAGATGACATGACCTTGTATACAGAAAATTCTAAATAATCTATTAAAATCATTAGATCTAATAAGGGAGTTTTCCAAAGTCACAGGATACTAGATCTATATATAAAAATCCATTGTTTTTACATATACTGGCAATAAATAATTCAAAAATAAGATTAAGAAAGTAATTCCAGTTTTGAAAGCATCAAAAAATATAAAACACTTAGAAAAAAGTTTAACAAGAGTGTAAGGCTTGTACACTGAAAGCTACAGAACATCACTGAAAGAGATTTTAAGAACTACATAAGTGGTGAGAATACTGTGAAAGATTTGATGAGGACGTCAATTTTCCCAAAATTAGGGTACGTAGTTAGTGAAATTCTTATCAAAATCCCAGCAAGATTTTTTGTACATATAAACAAGATTATTCTAAAATTTATATAAGGAAAGGCAAAGGAACTACAATAGTTAAAACCATTTTGGAAAAAAAGTAACAAAGTAGGAGGTTCCACTTCACTTAATTTCAAGACATTACATAGCTACAGTTAGCAAGATATGTGTTATTGGTGAAAGGATAGATACATAGATAAAATAAAATAAAAAATAGAAGAGGAAGGAAAACTTCCCAATTCATTCTCTTTTTAAATTTAATTTTATTTTTTCAGTGTTCCAAGATTCATTGTTTATGCACCACACCCAGTGATCCATGCAATACATGCTCTCCTTAATACTCACCACCAGGCTCGCCCATCCTCCCACCTCCCTCCCCTCCAAAACCCTCAGTTTGTTTCTCAGAGTCCACAGTCTCTTATGGTTTGTCTCCCCCTCCAATTTCCCCCTACTTCACTTTTCCCTTCCTTCTCCTAATATCCTCTATGTTGTTCTTTATGTTCCACAAGTAAATGAAACCATATGATAATGACTTTCTCTGCTTGACTTATTTCAGCATAATCTCCTCCAGGCCCATCCATGTTGATGCAAGTATTGTTTCTAATGGCTGAGTAATATTCCATTGTGTATATGTGCCACATCTTCTTTATCCATTCATCTGTTGAAGGGCATCTCAGCTCCTTCCACAGTTTGGCTATTGTGAACATTGCTGCTGTAAACATTGGGGTGCATGTAACCCTTTTTTTCACTACGTGTGTATCTTTGGGGTAAATACCTGGAGTGCAATTGTTGGGTCCTAGGATAGCTCTTTTCTTAACATCTTGAGGAACCTCCATACTATTTTCCAGAGTGGCTGTACCAACTTGCATTTCCACCAACAGTGTAAGAGGTTTCCACTTTCTCCACATCCTGGTCAATATTTTTTGTTTCCTGTTTTGTTAATTTTTGCCATTCTAACTGGTGTAAGGTAGTATCTCATTGTGGTTTTTATTTGTATTTCCCTGATGGTTAATGATGTTGAACATTTTTTCATGTGCCTGTTAGCCATTTGTATGTCTTTTTTAGAAAAGTGTTCATGTCAGGGCACCAGGGTGGCTCAGTGGGTTAAGCCTCTGCTTCAGCTCAGGTCATGATCTCAGGTCCTGGGATGGAGCCTTGCATCGGGCTTTCTGCTTGGTGGGGAGCCTGCTTCCCCCTCTCTCTCTGCCTGCCTCTGTGCCTGCCTCTCTGCCTACTTGTTATCTCTCTCTCTGTGTCAAATAAATAAATAATTTTTTTTAAAAAGGAAAAGAAAAGTGTTCATGTTTTCTGCCCATTTTTTGACTGGGTTATTAGTTTTTCAAGTGTTGAGTTTGAAAAGTTCTTTATAGATCTTGGATACCTGCCCTTTATTTTTAGTGTCATTTGCAAGTGTCTTCTCCCATTCTGTGGGTTGCCTCTTTGTTGACTGTTTCTTTTGTTGTGAAGAAGCTTTTTATCTTGATGAACTCCCAAAAGTTCATTTTCATTTTTGTTTCACTGGTCTTTGGAGACATGTCTTTTTTATTCTGCTTTTTATTTTTTATTTTATTTTTTCAGTGTTCCAAGATTCATTGTTTGTGTACCATTACCCCAAAGATACAGATGTAGTGAAAAGAAGGGCCATATCTACCCCAATTCTCATAGCAGCAATGTCCACAATCAGCAAGCTGGAGACTTGTCTTGAAAGAAGTTACAGTGACCAATGTTGAAGAGGCAACTGCTTATGTTCTCCTCCAGGATTTTGATGGATTCCTGTCTCACATTGAGGTCTTTCATCCATTTTGAGTTTATCTTTGTGCATGGTGTAAGAGAATGGTCCAGTTTCATTCTTTTATACATAGCTGTCCAATTTTCCCAGCACCACTGTTTAAGGAATCAATTCCATTTACCAGAGCAACAAAAACCATAAGATACCAAGGAATAAACCTAACTAAAGAGGTAAAGGTTCTATACTCTAGAAACTACAGAACACTTGTGAAAGAAATTGAGGAAGACACAAAAAGATGGAAAAATATCCCAAGCTCATTGATTGGAAGAATAAATATTGTTAAAATGTCTATCATCCCCAGAGCTACTCACACATTCAATGCCATCCCTATTAAAATTGCCATTGGCATTTTTAAAAGAGCTGGAACAAAAAATCCTAAAATTTGCATGGAACAAGAAAAGACCTCAAATCGCCAAGAGAAGGATGAAAAAGAAAAACAAAGCTGGAAGCATCACATTGCCTGACTTCAAGCTATAATTCAAAGCTGTGATCACCAAGACAGCATGGTATTGACACAAAAACAGACCCATAGACCAATGGAACAGAATAGAGATTCCGAAAACTGACCCTCAAATCTAGGTCAACTAATCTTTTTATTTTATTTCATTTCATTTCATTTCATTTTATTTCATTTTAATTTTTTCAGTGTTCCAATATTCATCGTTTAGGTACTGCACCCACTGCTCCATGCAATACATGCCCTCCTTAATACTCACCACCAGGCTCATCCATCCCCCACCTCCCTCCCCTCCAAAACCCTCAGTTTGTTTCTCAGAGTCCACAGTCTCTCATGGTTCATCTCTCCCTCCGATTACTAATCTTTGACAAATCAGGAAAAAATATCCAATGGAAAAAAGACAGTCTCTTCAATAACTGAAAAAATACTTTAAAACTGAGATCATTTCCATAAAGAAAACAGAGTGCCATGATTTAGAATACTGTGTGAGAACCTAATTTAGAAGGTGTGACAAGTACTGTTGGTTTCCCACTCCAAATCATCACAAGCCCCTTTCTTTGCTGACAGAGATGCCCTCTCATCACAAAAACCCAGAGAACTAAACATTCACTTTCTCAGCCTCCTTCACAACTAAGGAGTAGGTATGTGACCCATATCTGGCCAATGGCACATGAGAAGTCTGCTCTGAGGCTTCTTGGAGAGATATACCTTCCTCATAGAAATGCAAAGAACTTTTTCTTTCCTATTTTTTGATATCTGAAGACACCTGAGGCGACTAGGTGGATAACAAAAGTCAAAACGTTTTCTGCTCTTAGGCCACTATTTTCCTGGTCCTTTTCTTAAAGCTTTTATTAAAGCAGTTCAGGGTTGGAGGCTTCTGCAGCACTCTATCCAATCAGGATATAGGAGACGCACTAAGGAAACTAAAGGAATTCACTGCTGTTGTTGTTCCTCAAGTCCCAATGTCCCTAGGTGTCCCTTCCACCTTCAGAGTCTTCATATGCTTGTTTGTCGTGTATGTCCAGAGCTTATTAGTTGTATGAGACAAGACCTAGGGAGAATGGGATTATTCTACCTGGGAGAACTGGGTGTCCAGAAATTAGTTTTAAATGTTTATTCTGGTTGCTCTGTAAAGTTGGTTTATATGGAGGCAAAGATAGAGCATGGATACTTACTAGGAAACTGTTGCATTGTTCAGGACAGAGATGGTAGCTTGGACTAAAGTGATAGCAATGGAATCAGAAACAGACAGATTGGAGATATATGTTGGAAAGAGAATTAGGTGAACTTGCTACTGAAACTTGCTATTGCTATCCCCATTGGGAATGGGGAATGAGGAAAAGAAAGGAATCAAGCAGAAACCATTCAATATCTGGAATTTTCAGAGATGGAGGAGACTGAGGTAGAGCTGGTTTTCAAGGGGAGAGGAAAGGATGCAGCATTTTTGTTCTGAACATGTTAAATATGAAATGTCTGTGATGAAAGCAGGAATTAGAAGTCAGCAAGGTGGCTACTGGATTTGGCAACATGGAGTCTACTTGTCATATTGACATATTTCAGTTGGATTATGAGGTTGGAAGACAAATTTGAATGGGCTGATGAGTAAAGGGAAGTGAAGAGGTAGTAGCCATAAAGAGTATAGACAGAAGTTTGAGAAGAGTGGCTTTGAAGGAGAACAGAAATATTCATTCATTTACTCTGCAAATGGTTGCTGAATGACTAATATAGGTTAGGTATTATCTAGGCTCTGGGGATGTATCTGTGAACAAGCCAGGTGGAATAAGCTCTAATATGGAAAATTACCTGGTTAAGAGGACTTTGGGGTTAGAAAAACTAGAGTATATCAATAATCCAATTGAAAGAAAAATATTATTCTGCAGGAGAGTGCATAACACAAGAAGAAAAGTCCCTCAGAAGGCAAAAGATAATCATAGACTGAGAAAATATTTATCACCAGTACCTTGTGAAAATTAGTTGAAGATGATCTCCAAACAATGAAGCAAAGTTTAAATATCAATTTCTAAACAAACTGAGGGTTGCTGGGGAGTGGTGGGGGAGAGATAGGGTGGCTGGGTTATGGGCATTGGGGAAGGTATGTGCTATGATGAGTGCTGTGAATTGTGTAAGACTGATGATTCACAAACCTGTAGCCCTGAAGCAAATAATACATTATATGTCAATAAAAAATATCAATCAATCAATCTATTTCTAGTTTGAAAATAATGATTCTTTATCCATTCATCTGTTGAAGGGCATCTTGGCTCTTTCACAGTTTGGGAGCACTGGGTGTGGTGCATAAACAATGAATCTTGGAACACTGAAAAAATAAAATTAAATTTAAAGAAAGAAAATAATGATTCTTCAACATTTTTGTAGTTTTTTCAAGTGTACAGAAAAGTTATGAAAATGGTACAGTGAACATTCATATACCCACCATCTAGATTCTATAAATAATATTTAGCTAAATTTGTTTTGTCACATGCTTAGCAACTCATTACTTTTTGATGCATTTACAAGTGTTAGAGACATCAATAAACTTCATCCCTAAGCACTTCAGAATGCATAAAAGATAATGATTTCAGCACATGTGTTTAATCCAACTGAAACAACCTAAGAGCTATAAAAATAAGAAAAACTCTTTATAAGTGAACAACAAGTAGAACAGAAAAACATCTACAAGATAGTCAGATAAAAGAGGTGAGTAACCTACAATTTAACTCATCAAGGTAGGGGCTTATGTAAGAAGTAAGACAGTTATCCACCCCCACCCCCCAGAAGAGCTTTGGAAATGTGCAAAGTCAGCAGCTGAGAGTGGAAACAGCAGCAGGCCACAAGACAGACACCAGGGAGGAAACAAAGGGACTGATAACTGTTTCAGCATCTCACATGTGTACCAACTGGCTCAAGTCTGACCCCAGCTTTCATTTGCTGCAGATGGTAAGGAAAGTGGGAGGCATTACCATAGCAAGATTCTTAAAAATGTAGTTGAACCAGTTAGAGAAAGGGTGTTGTGCCCCTTCTAGCAATTATCACAATGATAATCACAATTGTCATTGGCACATCAGGAGCATTCCTTGCACTGTGGGCATATTTTCCATGGGCAATTAGATTTAGGACCCAATATAAGAGCTCTAAATCTCAGAGAGCAGGAGCCTAAGAGTAGACTAAAAGGTCACTCTAGGGAAAAAATCCAAGTTAAGAGATACATTGGGCACTATACACCATAGTGCTGGCCCATAGAATAGCTAGGGAAAAAAAACTAATCATTTGACAAAATACTTAACTTCCCTGGCCTTTTGGTAGTTCACTTCATACTCTTCATGTCCCAGTTGAATTCCCCCAACACAGCAAAATAAAACTACAGAAAATATAAGCTTTCATTTTTCCTCTTTGTTTAGAATACCATCTCAGAGAAAATCTGTCTCAAATGTCAGGAATAGAAAAACATAGGCCACCTCTTCAGAATTAGCAGTCAAAGATAAGTAATGAGCTTATGAAAGATTCAAAAACTTAAGGAAGAAGACCATTCAGAGGAAATTTTACCTTTGAAATAGACTCAATGTAATAAATAGGTGATAACTTTAGAAAACTACAGATTAGTATTCTTAGAGAGATTTGAGAGGACATTCCATTTCTTAAGAGGGAGCAATCCAAACTTAATTTCAGATGAAAAACCTAATTGCTGTATTTGAAAACACAGTAGTGATAGTGAACAGTACTTTGGATATTGCAGCAAAAAGTCAGTTATTGAGACAAAGGCTAAAGAAATTCCTTTATAACCTAAAATTAAAAAGATGATGATAATGAGTCAAAAGAAAATCAACATAAAAGAATATCATGAGGAAGGAATGAAATCCTATGAAAATCTAGAAAGAAAAGAGCAGGTTAACCACAAAGGGGAAAAAATCAGGTCACTATCATATTTCTCTTCCACACCATAAAATGTGAGTGCTCACTTCAGCAGCACAAATACACACCATAAAGTGTGAGAAGACAATATAGCATTATCTATATAGAGTTTTAGGGGAAACTGAAGTTGTGACACAAGAACTCTATATTTCACCAAACTATCACTTGTATGAAGGCAGAAAAAAAAGCCACTCTCCCAGATATTCAGGGACTCAGAAGGTATACACATTTATTTCCGCCATGTCCAATCCTGCTTTGTAGAAAAGCTTCCTTGCACACAGAACATGGAGAATGTCCCCAAATACCTGCCCATGGCTCTACAGACCAGCGCTAGATAGATACCCCCAAACTGAGTGAGTCCGTTTATTCACAGAACTGGAAATGGGATGCTGAGAGACTGGTGAGGGAGATAGCTCTGAACATTTGAATCAAAAGGTTATTTAGACTGGAAGAGATTATGCTGAGTGAAATAAGTCAAGCAGAGAGAGTCAATTATCATATGGTTTCACTTATTTGTGGAGCATAACAAATAACATGGAGGACAAGGGGAGTTAGAGAGGAGAAGGGAGTTGGGGGAAATTGGAAGGGGAGGTGAACCATGAGATACTATGGACTCTGAAAAACAATCTGAGGGTTTTGAAGGGGCAGGGGGTGGGAGGTTGGGGGAACCAGGTGGTGGGTATTACAGAGGGCACAGATTGCATGGAGCACTGGGTGTGGTGCAAAAACAAGGAATACTATTATGCTGAAAATAAAAAAAAGGGGGGGTTATTTAGAGTCAGGGTGGGAATCACCATATTGTAAACCTGCAAGTTCAAATTCTGGTGGAGCAGTGTGTCTTTAAGAGAGAGGAAGAATCTGATTTGCAGAAACAAGCAGGAGAATGGAGTGAATCCAGAGAGCTGAATGAAAGAAAGAAAAGTATTCAATTTGAAAGTATTCATAGTGGCAAAGAAGTCAAACTCTCTCTCTTAGCAGATGACATGATACTTTATATGGAAAACACAAAAGACTCCACCCACAAATTACTAGAACTTGTACAGCCATTCAGTAATGTGGCAGGATACAAAATTAATGCACAGAAAACAGTTGCTTTCTTATACACTAACAATGAAAATATAGAAAGAGAATATAAAATATAGAAAGAAAGAGAATATAAAATATAGAAAGAAAATATAGAAAGAGAAATTAGAAAATTGATTTCACTCACATTAGCACCAAGAACCATAAGATACCTGGGAATAAACCTAACCAAAGAGGTAAAGGATCTGTACTCAAGGAACTACAGAACACTCATGAAAGAAATTGAAGAAGACACAAAAAGAAGAACATTCCATGCTCATGGATCAGAAGAATAAACATTGTTAAAATGTCTATACTGCCTAGAGTGATCTATACTTTCAATGCCATCCCAATCAAAATTCCACCGACATTTTTCAAAGTGTTGGAACAAACAATCCTAAACTTTGTATGGAACCAGAAAGGACCCTGAATTGCTAAGGAAATGTTGAAAAAGAAAAACAAAACTGGAGACATCACGTTGCCTGATTTCAAGCTTTACTACAAAGCTGTGATCATCAAGACAGCATGGTACTGGCACAAGAGACACATAGACAGACACATAGACCAGTGGAGCAGAGTAGAGACCCCAGATATGGGCCCACAACTCTATGGTCAAATAATCTTCGACAAAGCAGGAAAAAAGTACATAGTGGAAAAAAGACAAACTCTTCAATAAATGGTGCTGAGAAAATTGGACAGCTATGTATAGAAGAATGAAACTTAACCATTCTCTTACACCATCCACAAAGGTAAACTCAAAATGGATAAAAGACCTCAACGTGAGGCAGGAGTCCATCAGAATCCTAGAGGAGAACATAGGCAGTAACCTCTTCAACATTGGCCACAGCAACTTCTTTCAAGACATGTCTCCAAAGGCAAGGGAAACAAAAGTGATAGTGAAATTTTGGGACTTCATTAAGATCAAAAGCTTCTGCACAGCAAAGGAAAGAGTCACAAAACAAAGAGGTCACCCACAAAATGGGAGAAGATATTCGCAAATGACACTACAGACAAAGAGTTGATATCCAAGATCTATGAAGAACTCCTCAAGCTCAACACTCAAAAAACAGATAATCACATCAAAAAAATGGGCAGAAGACATGAACAGACACTTCTTCAAAGAAGACATAGTAATGGCTAACAGACACATGAAAAAAATGTTCATCATCACTAGCCATCAGGGTGATTCAAATTTAAAACCACATCGAGATACCACCATACACCAGTTAGAATGGCCAAAATTAACAAGACAGGAAACAACATGTGCTGGAGAGGATGTGGAGAAAGGGGAACCCTCTTACACAGTTGGTGGGAATGCAACTTGGTGCAGTCAATTTGGAGAACAGTGTGGGGATTCCTTAAGAAATTAAAAATAGAGTTTCCCTAAGACCCGGCAATTGCACTGCTGGGCATTTACCCCAAAGATACAGATGTAATGAAAAGAAGGGCCATCTGTACCCCAATGTTTATAGCAGCAATGGCCAGGGTCGCCAAATTGTGGAAAGAACCAAGATGCCCTTCAACGGACGAATGGATAAAGAAGATGTAGTCCATATACACTATGGAGTATTATGCCTCCATCAGAAAGGATGAATACCCAACTTTTGTATCAACATGGACAGGACTGGAAGAGATTATGCTGAGTGAAATAAGTCAAGCAGAGAGAGTCAATTATCATATGGTTTCACTTATTTGTGGACCATAAGAAATAACACGGAGGACATGGGGAGATGGAGAGGAGAAGGGAGTTGAGGGAAATTGGAGGGGGAGATGAACCATGAGAGACTATGGACTCTGAAAAACAATCTGAGGGTTTTGAAGGGGCGGGGCGTGGGAGGTTGGGGGAGCCTGGTGGTGGGTATTATGGAGGGCACGTATTGCATGGAGCACTGGGTGTGGTGCATAAGCAATAGATTCTGGTACACTGAATATAAATTTTAAAAATTTAAAATTAAAAAAAAAACAGTTTGTCAGTTTCTCAAATGGTGAAGCATAGAGTTACTGTATGACCCAGCAATTCCATTTCTAGGTATATACTCAAGAAAACATATGCCCACGTGAACACTTATATACAAATGTTTGTAGCAGTATTATTCATAACAGCCTCAAAGTGGAGCAAACCCAAATGTCCATCAATTGACAAACATAAAAAATATGGTATAGCCATACAATTTAATATGATTTAACCGTAAAAAAGAATGAAATATTGGTATGTGATATAACATGGATAAATCTTAAAAACATACTAAATAACAGAAGCCAACATAAAAGACTATATATTGTGTGATTTCATTTGTACAAGATGTACAGAAAAGGCAAAACTATAGAGACAATAAGTGGTTGCCAGGGTCTGGAGGAAGAAGAAGTGGGGAGTAAATGCTAAGGGGTATGGTTTTCTTTATAGGATGAGGAAAATGTTGTAGAACATTCAATACCTTGAATTAGTTGTTGGTGAGGGCTGCACAATGTTGTGAATGCACCCAAAATCATTAAATTGTACACTTTAAAGGGGTGAATTTTTTGGTATGTGTATAATGTCTCAACAAAATAATTGCATGAAAAAAATGAAAGGAACCTTAAAAAATGCATGCTTATTCTTTTTTAAATATCTAAAGAATAACGAACTCCATAAAGTAAAAAGTAGTCGTTTTCTGATCACCTCTAAGGAGTAACCATTATTAACAGGTTGCTGTGTATTCTTTCAGACCCTTTGTTATGCATGTAAAATGTATAGATAATCTCCACAAATACATTTGGTGAGGTTTTCTTTTTCTTTTTCACAATGATCAAATCAGTAGAATAATACTATATGCTGTTCTGAAATTTTCTCTTAACCTTGCATGAGTGCTACATTATGTTGACCAAAGCCTGCACTCAGCGCCAGGGGTTGGAGTCAGGGTATAGTCAACATGCTAATGGACAGAGTGCTCTCCTAGGTAGTCTTCTGGGGATAGGAAAATTCCTTGCCTTCCAGGAGGCTTCAGCTGCCTGGGTACCATCTTGACTCTGCACCCAGGGGCTTCTATTCACAAAGATGCCTTTGTTTCATTCTTCAAGCAATCACCCTTGACTCTCTTCTTCAATGTTTCTATTATCTCTAAGCTTGGACCATCCCCTTCTCCAAGACGTCTCTAACTTTTGTAGCATTTTTTGCCTGTTTGTGTGATTCAAGGATATCATTTCCTTTGTTTTTCCTTTTTTTTATTATGTTGTGTTAGTCGCTGTACAATACATCATTTGTTTTTGATGTAGTG
The DNA here is from genome assembly GCF_002288905.1 of Enhydra lutris kenyoni. Classification (NCBI taxonomy): domain Eukaryota; kingdom Metazoa; phylum Chordata; class Mammalia; order Carnivora; family Mustelidae; genus Enhydra; species Enhydra lutris. The sequence continues at coordinate 1,030,056 of NW_019154203.1, read as the reverse complement.
TTCCAAGACTCATTGTTTACGTATAACACCCTGTGCTCCATGCAATATGTGCCTTCCTTAATGCCCACCATCAGGTTCTCTCACCACCACACTCCCCTCCCCTCTAAAATCCTCAGTTTGTTTCTCAGAGTCCACAGTCTCTCGTATTTCATCTCCGCCTCCGATTTCCCCCCCTTCACTTTTCCTTTCTTTCTAATGTCCTCCATGTTTTTCCAATCACATTTGCCTTCTCTCTTTCACAGATTCCTCATAATACTAGCTCTCCTGGGGGAACATCTTCCAGTTTTCAAGCACCATATTTGTTTCTTTTAGAAATATATCATGTATGTCATTTCCAAATATTTAGAGCGGGAGCAAGATGTTGGAGCATGTCCTTAACTCTCCATCTTGATCTACTCCCCTTCATACTGCTTTGTGACCCATCTTTTTCATTCAGCATTATATAATGGGGTAATGGTTAGAGTCCCTTGACTGCAAGGAACCAAGCCTGATATACTTTAACAAAAGAAAAAAGGGAATTTACTGGAAGAAGAATGAGATAACTCACAGAATCAAAGAAAAGCTGAACAACTGAACCTCAGAAAGGACAAGAACCAGGACAACTTTTAGAATCTAGGAAATCAGTTCTAATGGACAGGATGCCATTGTTGAGATGAATCTGCTCCTACAGTAATTTTTTTCCTATTTTTGTGATTACACTCAAGTTTCAAAGTTCCTGAGAGAGGCTTATTGGCCTAAATTAGGTCATATGTTCAGGCCTTCACCATGGGAAATAAGACTTAATGTGTAGTTTAGTCAAAAGTGTATGTATTTATTGGGATAGGATAGCTCTCCACAGGAAAAAAGGAGTTATTACTAAAAGAAGTATACTGTGCAGACAAGAAACAATAGCTGTCCACCACAGGCCATTCTTCATCTGCCCAATAGCCACCTCCTATACTTGCAATTTCAAAAATGCCCCCTTACAGGCATCACGTTACCTGATTTCAAGCTTTACTACAAAGCTGTGATCACCAAGACAGCATGGTACTGGCATAAAAACAGACACATAGACCAGTGGAACAGAGTAGACAGCCCAGATATGGACCCTCAACTCTATGGTCAGTTAATCTTCAACAAAACAGGAAAAAATATACAGTGGAAAAAAGACAGTCTCTTCAATAAATGGTGCTGGGAAAACTGGGCAGCTATATGTAGAAGAATGAAACTCGACCATTCTCTTACACCGTACACAAAGATAAACTCAAAATGGATAAAAGACCTCAACCTGAGACAGGAATCCATCAGAATCCTAGAGGAGAACATAGGCAGTAATCTCTTCAATATCAGCCACAGCAACTTCTTTCAAGATATGTCTCCAAAGGCAAAGGAAACAAAAGCCAAAATAAACTTTTGGGACTTCATCAAAATCAAAAGCTTCTGCACAGCAAAGGAAACAGTCAAGAAAACAAAGAGGCAACCCACGGGATGGGAGAAGATATTTGCAAATGACAGTACAGACAAAAGATTGATACCCAGGATCTATAAAGAACTCCTCAAACTCAACACACACAAAACAGATAATCATATTAAAAAATGGGCAGAAGATATGAACAGACACTTCTCCAATGAAGACATACAAATGGCTATCAGACACATGAAAAAATGTTCATCATCACTAGCCATCAGGGAGATTCAAATTAAAACCACATTGAGATATCACCTTACACCAGTTAGAATGGCCAAAGTTAGCAAGACAGGAAACAACATGTGTTGGAGGGGATGTGGAGAAAGGGGAACCCTCTTACACTGTTGGTGGGAATGCAAGTTGGTACAGTCTCTTTGGAGAACAGTGTGGAGATTCCTCAAGAAATTAAAAATAGAACTTCCCTATGACCCTGCCATTGCACTACTGGGTATTTACCCCAAAGATACAGATGGAGTGAAAAGAAGGGCCATCTGTACCCCAATGTTTATAGCAGCAATGACCACGGTTGCCAAACTGTGGAAAGAACCAAGATGCCCTTCAACGGACAAATGGATAAGGAAGATGTGGTCCATATACACTACGGAGTATTATGCCTCCGTCAGAAAGGATGAATACCCAACTTTTGTAGCAACATGGACGGGACTGCAAGAGATTATGCTGAGTGAAATAAGTCAAGCAGAGAGAGTCAATTATCATATGGCTTCACTTATTTGTGGAGCATAACAAATAGCATAGAGGACATGGGGAGTTAGGAGAAGGCATTTGGGGGAAATTGGAAGGGGAGGTGAACAAAGAGAGACTATGGACTCTGAAAAACAATCTGAAGGGTTTGAAGAGGTGGGGGGGTGGGAGGTTGGGGGAACCAGGTGGTGGGTATTAGAGAGGGCACGGATTGCATGGAGCACTGGGTGTGGTACAAAAACAATGAATACTGTTATGCTGAAAATACATGAAAAAATGTTAAAAAAAAGTTTTAAAAAATGCCCCCTTACATAATGTAACTATTCCATGTACAACTGAAACACAGTCACCCCATTCCCCTAGAGAGTCTAAAGAAGTTTCATCAGTTGCTACACCCAGATCCAAGTCCAGGATCTCTGCAGGATGACTTTCCTTCTCTACTCCACCCTGATCCTAATGTTCTGTAATCTATGTACTAAATGATAATGTTCACCATCACATCCATCACTTCTACATAGAGGAGAGTAAAAGAAAAAAATTTAAACATATATAAATATAGACACATTTATGTGTAACAAATGAAGTAAAATATTTAAATTAAAGTGTAAATATTCATTTCTACAACTGGTCAGGAGGCTGTGTTTGGTATTTATGACTTCCCTTCCCCATTACCCATTCTACATTTTGAGCTGTTGGTAGGCCTGCCTATATGGAGTTGCTTTAGTTTTCCACTAGCTTTTACTTCTGAACATAGTAGTAGCAGAAAGTGCCCCAGAAGATCCACCAAGGAGGGCCATCATACTCACCCTTGTCCCATTGGGCTGTAGAAACCCGATTTCCCCTTGATAGAGTTGGTCATTTCAGCCTCATCAGTAATTCCCTCCCTTTTTCTGGACTATCTCTCCAGCAGCATGAGAAGCTTGAAATGACAAGGTGGCTGTTTTCAAATATAATTCAGGGTAAGGATTCCTCTCTTCAGTTTTAAAAACTTCTAAACTGGTAGAGTTCAGAATCACAGAGACAGGAAGCAACATTTTTACAAATGATGCATTAAGTATAATAGTAAGAAGGATCACTCCTCTTTTCATCCCTTGGTTCCTTGATCCATGTGTTCTGGCTATGAGATAAAAGCACCATATGTTTATCAGTTACTGTAGAATGGCACTCCATGTTAATAAGGTGCTGCCTCCCAGCTGAGGCACAACTGTCCTCCCCATCCTCTAAAGCTAGTCAGTTTTAGGTGATGGGAAAAATGGTGACCTCTGAACATCAGTTCCTTGCCTGACTTTTTCCTCTGTAGGACAAGTTTCTTGGTCAGAACAGTGTTCCATGTAGATATCATAATGGTGGATGAGGCATTCAATAAACCCATGGATGGAAGTATGGTGAACAAAGAAGGTAAATCTGTTTCCAGAATAATTAGACATTACAGAGACAACAGATCACTGCCTGTTCAATGAGAGAAGGGGTCTAGTGTAATCAACATGCCACTGTGTAGCTGGTTTGTCCTCTCAAGCCATAATCCCTCATTAGAAGCTCATGACAAGCAAACAGCATTAACAACATGGTCATTCAGCAAAGACCAATTCAGACTTAGGAGAAGGAAGTTGGACTTTTGTTCATGAGTTCATTTAGCAAGCCCTGCAGTGGCTGGGAAAGGAGGATGACTGATATTAATAGTATGGTTCATCTTGTTCACCTGATTATTGAGAGCTGCTTCTGTAGTTGAGAGCTATGATAAATATTCTAGAACTATAAAAACAGTCTCAAAATCTGAAACAATTTTGAGAGTTCTGTGTGAGTCTTCCTTAGATCTCTATGCTATTATACCTCCAAATATGTTCTTTTCTAGTTTAGGATCCTCCAACCAAACCATTAGAAATTGCCTATCATTTGGTGTAGATCCAAACCTCTGACTCTCTTTCATGGAAAAGGGGATAACCAGTTTTATTACTTAAAGTTCTGCCCACTGATAAGATGTCCCTTCACCACTGTCCTTCGAAGCTGTCCATGAGTGAAACTATACACTGTAGCAATCTACTTCTAGCTGGCGACAGTAAATTACAGATTGTGGAACAATCTGTAAACTAGGCCAAATAGGTTTTTTTAAATTCCTTTATAATCTGGCCATAGGTAATTCTTCATCATCCTTTAGGTATGGGATCCAGACAATGTAAGACACCTATTCATGCAACCTACTTGGCCCTCTAGGAATTTTTTTTTAAAGATTTTATTTATTTATTTGTCAGAGAGAGAGAGGGAGAGAGAGCGAGCACAGGCAGACAGAATGGCAGGCAGAGGCAGAGGGAGAAGCAGGCTCCCCGATGAGCAAGGAGTCCGATGTGGGACTCGATCCCAGGACGCTGGGATCATGACCTGAGCCGAAGGCAGCTGCTTAACCAACTGAGCCACCCAGGCGTCCCCCCTCTAGGAATTTTTTGAGTGCAGTCTTGAATTTACCTCCCTTTCATTATGAAATATCTGTGAGGACACCAATTTTATCACTTGGTAGATCAGAAAAAAATTAATGACAAGCAGCTTAGGTTGTATACCTAAGGATGTTGTATTCCCAAGGTCAGGTATTCAGTCTCCACCAGAGCAAACCAAGATGTACTACTACTCAAGAGGAGCTCAGTGCTTGGTGAAAGGGGCACAGATTAATTTCAAACCCTTAAAAATCTCAGTTGTGATTCCCCTATCAAGGTCTTCCATAGGATCCCTTCCCATTGCAGATTAAGCTGTTTGCTCCGTAAAGGAGATGGTGGAAGGAGCCTGGGTGGATTTCAGATTTTGAAGTGGCTGCTGTTCCCCTCTCCCAGCCAGCACCAGAGAGAAAGAGAGAGAGAGTGAGAGAGAGAGAGAGCCAGTGAGAGAGCACTTTCTTTATATTCTCCCCATTCTATTGTTAGAGCCTAGGGTGGGGGAATTCCTGGAGGAAAATACAGCAAGAATGCCCTTTTCACTCCCAGGAGACCCATACTCTCATGCTAGTTCACATTCCAGCAATTGCCTCCAGCAGTTCATCAAAATTTCTACTTTACTGTTCTTACTGGTTTATATGACATCAAGCAATGTCTGCTCCAGGAAAGCAAATGCACAGGTTCTGTGTTTCCCTGCAGGCACCCATCTCTAGGACATTTGGTTTGAGACCTCAGTTCTCTGAAGGAGTCTTGAAAAGTCATTAATACATAGGCTTTCCAGTTTTTTTTCTTATGAGGGCAGGAGTGACATCTTTCTAGCTTTCTACATCTCCAAGTTGAAACTGGACATTCTTTGGAGACTGAATTTAAATTTCATATGATTTTCACATACCACAAAACATTATTCTTCTTTCGATCTCTTTATCTCTTTATTTTTTTTTCTTTTTTAAAATTGTATTTTATTTTTTCAGTGTTCCAAGATTGTTTATGCACCACACCCAGTGCTCCATGCAGTATGTGCCCTTCCTAATACCCACCACCAGGCCCTCGAAACCCCCCACACCCCTCCCCTCCAAAACCCTCAGGTTGTTTCTCAGAGTCCACAGTGTCTCTCTCTCTCTCTCTCTTATTTTTCCCCTTGGATTATTTGTTTCTTCAATGCCATATATTAGTGAAATCATATAGTATTTGTCTTTCTCTGACTTATTTCATTTAAGATAATACTCTCTAGCTCCATGCATACCCTTGCAAATAGCAAGATTTCATACTTGCTCATGGTTGTGTAATATTCCAATATACATACCACATCTTCTTTATCTATTCATCAATCACTGGACACTTGGACTGCTTCCATATCTTGACTATTGTAAATAATGCTCTATAAACATAAAGGTGTATGTATCCCCTTGAAATAGTGTTCTTGTATTCTTCGGGTAAATACCAAGTAATGCATGTACTGGATCATAAGATAGTTCTATTTTTAACATTTTGAAGAAACTCTATACTGTTTTCCACAGTGACTGCTTCAGCTTGCATTCCCACCAACTGTGCATGAGTGTTCCTTTTTTCTACATTCTCCCCACCGCCTGTTTCTTCCTGTGTTGTTGATTTTACCATTCTGACAGGTGTGATGGGATATCACATTGCAGTTTTGATTTGCATTTCCCTAATGATAAGTGATGCTGAACATCTTTTCATCTGCCTCTTGGCCATCTGTGAGACCTTGGAGAAATGTCTATTCAAGACTTCTTTCCATTTTATAACTGGATTATTTGTTTTTGGGGTGTTGTATCAGTTCTTTATATATTTTGGATACTAACCCCTGTCATGTACAAATATCTTCTCCCATCCCATAGGTTGCATTTTAGTTTTGTTGTTTTCTTCACTGTGCAGAAACTCTTTTTTATTTAATTTTAATTTTTTTTATTTCTTTTCAGCGTTACAGTATTCATTGTTTTTGCACCACACCCAGTGCAGAAACTCTTTATTTTGATGTAGTCCCAATAGTTTATTTTTGCTTTTGTTTCCCATGCCTCAGGAAACATGTCTCAAAAGAATTTGCTACAGCCAATATCAGAGAAGTTATTGTGTGTGTTCTTCTTTGGGATTTTTATGGTTTCAAGTCTCACATTTAGGTTTTTAATCCATTTTGAATTTATTTTTGTGTATGGCATAAGAAAGTGGTGGAGGGACCTGGGTGGCTCAGTGGGTTAAGCCTCTGCCTTTGGCTCAGGTCGTGGTCTCAGGGTCCTGGGATCAAGCCCCGCATTGGGCTCTCTGCTCAGCAGGGAGCCTGCTTCCCCCTCTCCCTCTGTCTGCCTCTCTGCCTACTTGTGATCGATCTCTCTCTCTCTCTCTCTCTCTCTGTTAAATAAATAAATAAATAATATATTTTTTTAAAAAGTGGTGGAATTGTTGTCCAGTTTTCCCAATACAATTTGTTGAAGAGGTGGTCTTTTTTCCATTGAATATTCCTTCCTGCTTTGTCAAAGATTAATTGACCATACAGTTGTGGGTTCATTTCTGGGTTTTCTATTCTGTTCCATTGATCTATGTGTTTACTTTTGCGCCAGTACCATAATGTTTTGATTACTACAACTTTGTAATAGAACTTGAAGTCCAGAATTGTGATGACTCTAGCTTGGCTTTCTTTTTGAAGATTGCTTTGGCTATTCGGGGTCTTTTGTGGTTCCATACAAAGTTTAGGATTGTTCTAGCTCTGTGAAAAATGCTGTTTGTATTTTGATAGGTTTTGCATTAAATGTGTAGATTGCTTTGGGGAGTATAGACATTTTAACAATATTTGTTCTTCCAAGCTGTGAACATTGAATGTCTTTCCCCTTCTTTGTGTCATCGTCAATTTCTTTCATTCATGTTTTATAGTTTTCAGAGTACAGGTTTTTCACCTCTTTGGTTAGGTTTAATCCTAGGGATTGTATTATTTTTTTTCAAAGATTTAATAACTTTATTTCATATAAAATTTAAATACAAAATATATAATATCTGAATATTTCTATAAAATCTTTACCTAGAAACTAGAGGAGTAGGAAAAAACTTTAGAAAAAAAAAGTAAGAAGGGAATTGTATTATTTTTGATGCAATTGTAAATGGGATTCTTAATTTCTCTTTCTGCTGGTTCATTATTGATGTATAGAAATAGAACAGATTTCTGTACATTGATTTTGTAACTGGTAACTGTACTGAATTCGTGTATCAGTTCTAGCAGTTTTTTGGTGGAATTTTTCAGGTTTTTAATATAGTATCATATAATCTACAAATAGTGAAAGTTTTACTCCTTCTTTACTGATTTGGATGTCTTTTATTTCTTTTGGTTGTCTGATTGCTGTGGCTAGGATTTCCAGTACTATGCTGAATAAAAGTGGCGAGAGTAGGCATCTGGATCTTGTTTGTGACCTTAGGGGGAAAACTGAGAGTTTTTCCCCATTTAGGATGATGTTAGCTGTGGGTTTTTCTTTTTTTGTTTAATTTTTTAAGATTTATTTACTTATTTATTTTTAAAATTTTATTTATTTTTTGTTATTAACATATAATGTATTATTTGTTTCAGTGGTACAGATCTGTGATTCATCAGTCTTACACAACACACAGAGCTCACCACAACACATACCCTCCCCAGTGTTTATCACACAGCCTCCCCATTACCCCACCTCCCTCCCGTCCAGCAACCCTCAGTATGTTTCCTGAGATTAAGAGTCTCTTATGGTTTGTCTCCCTCTTTGGTTTCATCTTGTTTCATTTTTTCCTCTCTTCTCCTATGATCCTCTGCCTTGTTTCTTAAATACTACATATCAGTGAAATCCTATAATTGTCTTTCTCTGATTGACTTATTTCACATAACATAATACCCTCAAGATCCATTCATGTCCTTGCAAATGGCAAGATTTCATTTTTTGATGGCCGTGTAATATTCCTTTGTTATCCATATATACTATATACCAGCTTTTCATTATCCATTCATCTGTCCATTGACATCTGGGCTCTTTCCATAGTTCAGCTGTTCTGGACCTTTACTTAATTTATTTTTTTATTTTATTTTTTCAGTGTTCCAAGATTCATTGTTTATGCACCACACCCAGTGCTCTATGCAATACATGCCCTCCTTAAGACCCACCACCAGGCTCACCCAAACCCTGGCCTCCCTCCCCTCCAAAACCCTGTTTGTTTCTCAGAGTCCACAGTCTCTCATGCTTCATCTCCCCCTTCAATTTACCCCAATTCATTTTTCCTTTTATACTCCACAAGTAAGTGAAATCATATAATAATATGATAAATGACTCTTTCTGCTTGACTTATTTCACTCAGCATAATGTCCTCCAGTCTTGTCCATGTTGATACAAAAGGTGGGTATTCATCCTTTCTACTGGAGACATAACATTCCATTGTATATATGGACCATATCTTTTTTACCCATTCATCTGTTGAAGAGCATCTTGGCTCTTTCCACATTTTGGTGACTGTGGCCATTGCTGCTATGAACCTGGTCCTTCTTTTCACACATCTGTATCTTTGGGGTAAATACCCAGCAGTGCAATTGCAGGGCATAGGGTAGCTCTATTTTTAATTTCTTTTTTTTTAAAGATTTTATTTATTTATTTGACAGACAGAGATCACAAGTAGGCAGAGAGGAAGGCAGAGAGAGAGGAGGAAGCAGGCTCCCTGCTGAGCAGAGAGACTGATGTGGGACTCGATCCCAGGACCCTGGGATCATGACCTGAGCTGAAGTTAGAGGCTTTAACCCGCTGATCCACCCAGGCGCCCCTCTATTTTTAATTTCTTGAGGAATCTCCACACTGTTTTCTAAAGTGGCTGCACCAACTTGCATTCCCACCAACAGTGTAAGAGGGTTCCCCTTTCTCCACATCCTCTCCAAAACTTGTTGTTTCCTGTCTTGTTAATTTTGGCCATTCTGACTGGTGTAAGGTGGTATCTCAATGTGGTTTTGATTTGCATCTCCCTGATGGCTAATGATGATGAACATTTTTTCCTGTGTCTGTTAGCCATTTTTAAATGTCTTCTTTGGAGAAGTGTCTGTTCATGCCTTCTTCCCATTTTTGATGTGATTATCTATTTTTTGGGTGTTGAGTTTGAAGAGTTCCTTATAGATCATGGATATCAGCCCTTTGTTTGTATTGTCATTTGCAAATATCTTCTCCCATTCCATGGGTTGCCTCTTTGTTTTGTTGACTGTTTCCTTTGCTGTGCAGAAGCTTTTGATCTTGATGAAGTTCCAAAAGTTCATTTTCACTTTTGTTTCCATTGTCTTTGGAGACATATCGTGAAAGAAGCTGCTAAGGCCAATGTCGAAGAGATTACTGCCTAAGTTCTCCTCTAGGATTTTGATAGATTCCTGCCTCATGTTGAGGTCTTTCATCCATTTTAAGTTCATCTTTGTGTGTAGTGTAAGAGAATGGTTAAGTTTCATTCTTCTATACATAGCTGTCCAATTTTCTCAGTACCATTTATTGAAGAGGCTGTCTTTTTTCCACTGTATATTTTTTTCCTCTTTTGTCGAAGATTATTTGACCACAGAGTTGTGGGCCCATATCTGGGGTCTCTACTCTGCTCCACTGGTCTATGTGTCTGATTTTGTGCCAGTACCATGCTGTCTTGATCACAGCTTTGTAGTAAAGCTTGAAATCAGGCAACGTGATGTCCCCAGTTTTGTTTTTCTTTTTCAACATTTCCTTAGCAATTCAGGGTCCTTTCTGGTTCCATACAAAGTTTAGGATTGCTTGTTCCAACACTTTGAAAAATGTTGGTGGAATTTTGATTGGGATGGCATTGAAAGTATAGATCACTCTAGGCAGTATAGACATTTTAACAATGTTTATTCTTCCGATCCATGAGCATGGGATGCTTTTCCTTCTTTTTGTGTCTTCTTCAATTTCTTTCATGAGTGTTCCGTAGTTCCTCAAGTACAGATCCTTTACCTCTTTTGTTAGGTTTCTTCCAAGATACCTTATAGTTCTTGGTGCTATAGTAAATGGAATCGATTCTCTAATTTCCCTTTCTATATTTTCATGGTTAGTGTATAAGAAAAGAACTGGTTTCTTTACATTGATTTTGTACTCTGCCACATTACTGAATTACTGTATGAGTTCTAGTCATTTGGGGGTGGAGTCTTTTGTGTTTTCCATATAAAGTATCATGTCATCTGCAAAGAGAGAGAGTTTGACATCTTCTTTGCCAATTTGAGTACTTTTTATTTATACTTTTTATTTCTTTTTGTTGTCTTATTGCTGTTGCTAGGACTTCTAGTACTATGTTGAACAACAGTGGTGAGAGTGGGCATCCTTGTTGTGTTCCTGATCTCAAAAGGAAGGCTGTCAGCTTTTCCTCATTGATAATGATATTCACTGTGGGTTTTTCATAGATAGATTGTAGTTCTATTTTTTAGTGGAGTCTTTGTCTGCCTTTGGAATCAGGATAAGGCTGGCATCATAGAATGAATTTGGAAGTGTTCCCTCTTTTCTATATTTTAGAATTGTTTAAGAATAGGTATTAACTAGGGGCACCTGAGTGGCTCAGTTGTTAAGAATAGGTATTAACTCTTCTTTTAAAAATTTTGGTAGAATTTGCCTATGACGCCATCTGATCCTGGACTTTGGTTTATAGGGTGTTTTTTGATTATTCACACAATTTCCTTGCTGGTTATCAGTCTGTTCAAATTGTCTATTTCATCCTGTTTCCAGTTTTGTAGTTTATGTTTCTAAAAGTATACATTTCTTCTATGTTGTCCAATTCATTGGCATGTAGTTTTTCATAATATTATCTTATGATTTTTGGTATTTCTGTAGTGTTAGTTGTAATTTCTCACCTCTCATTTGTCATTTTATTTATGAGTCCTTTCTCTTTTTTTCTTAATATATCTGTCTAGAGGGGTGCCTGGGTGGTTTTCCATTAAGTGTCCACCTTCAGCTCAAGTCATGATCCCAGGGTTCTGGGATCAAGCCTGGCATTGGGCCCCTTGCTCAGTGGGGAGACTGCTTCTCCCTCTGTATGCCACTCCCCATGTTTGTTCTCTCCCTCTCTCTGACAAATAAAATATTTTTAAAGATATCTTCCTGAAGGTTTATCACAAATGATAGAGGAGAAATAGCAAACAACTACATGAAAATACAATCATAAGTGAATATTATGAGCAATTATATTCAACAAATTGGGCAATCTGGATGAAATGGATAAATTCCTAGAAACATATAAAATATCAAAATTGAAACAGGAAGACATAGAAATCTTGAACAGACCAATAACCAGCAAAGAAATTGAATCAGTAATCAAAAATCTCCCAACAAACAAAAGTCCAGAGCCAGATTGTTTCACAGAGCTATTCTACCATTTAAAGAAGAACTAATACCTATTCTTCTCATGCTGTTGCAAAAGTAGAACTGAAGGAAAACTTCCAAATTCATTCTATAAGGGCAGCATTACCCTGATTCCAAAAACAAAGACTCCACTAAAAAAGAGAACATAGATGGAAAAATTCTCAATAAAAACTAGCAAATCAAATCCAACAATACAATAAAACAATCATTCACCATGACCAAGTGGGATTTATTCCTGGGCTGCAAGGGTGGTTCAATATTTGCACATCAATCAACATGATACACCACATTAATAAAAGATAAGAACCATATGATCTTCTCAACAGATGCAGAAAAAGCCTTTGACTAAGTACAACATGCAATCATGATAAAAGCCATCAGCAAAGTAGGTTTACAGGAAACATGCCTCAACATAATAAAGGCCATATATGAAAAACCCACAGCTAATATCATCCTCAATGGGGAAAAACTGAAAGCTTTCTTCTATAGTCAGGAACAACACAGGCACGTCCACTCTCACCACAGTTATTTAACATAGTACTAGAAGTTCTAGCCTCAGCAATCAGACAACACAAAGAAATAAAAGCATCCAAATCAGTAAGGAAGAAGTCAAACATTCACTATTTGCAGATGACATGATACTATATATAGAAAACCCAAAAAAGTACTAGAAATGATAAATGAATTCAGTAAATTAGCACAACTTTTTTTCAAAGAAACAGCTTCTGGTTTCATTTATCTGTTCCATTGTTTTTTTAGTCTCTGTATCATTTATTTCTGCTGTAATCTTTATTATGTCCTCCCTGCTGGTTTCAGGTTTTTTGTTTATTGTTCTTTTTTTAGTTCCTTTAGGTGCAAGGTAAGGTTGTTAATTTGAGATTTTTCTTGCTTTCTGAGGTAGGCCTATATTGCTACAAACTTCCCTCTTGGAAAGGCTTTTGCTGCATCACAGAGGTTTTGAAGTACTGTTTTCATTTTGATTTGTTTCCATATTCTTTTTTTTATTTCTTTGATCTCATGATTGGCCCATTCCTTCTTTAGTAGCATGTTATTTAGCATCCATATAGTTTTGGTCTTTCTGGATTTTTTCTTGTGGTTTACTTCTAATTTTATAGCATTGTGGTCAGAAAATATATGTCATTTGATTTCAATATTCATGAAGCTGTTGAGGTTTGTTTTGTGGGTTAATATGTGATCTATTCTAGAAAATAGTTCATTTGCACTTGAAAAGAATGTATTCTGATGTTTTAGGATGGAATGTTCTAAATATATCTGTAAAATCCATCTATTCCAATGTGTCATTCAAAGCCATTTTTTCCTTGTTGATGTTCTGTTTAAATGAACTGTGCATTGATGTAAGTGAGGTGTTAAAATCCCCTATCTTTGTGTTTTAATTGATTATTTCCTTAATGCTTGTTTTTAACTGTGTAACGCATTTGGGTACTCCTATGTTGGGTGCATAAATATTTAAATTGTTATAGCTTCCTGTTGGATTGTCCCCTTTATTATTGCGTTGTGTCCTTCTTTGTCTCTTGCTACAGCCTTGTTCTAAAGTCTCTTTTGTCCAATAAAAGTATTGCTACCCCAGCTTTCTTTTGAAATCCACTTGCATGATAGATATTTCTCCACCTTCTCACTTTCAGTCTGCAGGTGTCTTTAGATTTAAAATGAGTCTCTTATAGGCAGCATATAGTTGGATTTTTTTAAATCCATTCTGTCACCTTATGCCTTTTGCTGGGAGCTTTTAGTCCATTTACCTTCAAAGTAATCATTGATAGATATGTACTTATTGCCATTTTGTTACTTGTTTTGTGGTTGACCCTGAAGATTTTCTCTGATCTTCTTTTGTCTTTCTCTCTTTCATATTTTGCTGATTTTCTTTAGTGATATATTTGGGTTCCTTTCCATTTATTCTTTGCATATTTACTAGTGGCTTTTGGTATATAGGTGCCATTAAACTTTTATATAACCTCCTCCACATATAGCAGTCTATATTAAGTTGATGGTCATTTAAGTTTGAACCCATTCTTTTCTTCTCCCCTCCCCACATTTTAGGTATATGTAATTATATTTTATATAATTTTTTGTCATTTCCTTGACTGATTGATTTTTTACAGTAAAAATTCATTTCTACTGTTTTTGTGTTTCTTACCCCTCTACTATCACTTTTGTCCTCTCCTTTCCACTCAAAGAGTCCCTTATAATATTTCTTACAGGGCTGGTTTAGTGGTCATGAACTCTTTTAGTTTTTGTTTCTCTGGGGAAATCTTTATCTCTCCTTCTACTCTGAACGATAGCCTTGCTATGTAGAGTATTCTTGGCTACAGATTTTTCCATTCAGCACTTTGAATAAATCATGACACTCCTTTCTGGCTTGCAAAGTTACTGTTGAAAAATCTCCTTCTAGCCTTTTGTCTTTTCCCTTATCAGTTAATGACTTCTTTTTTAATTTTTTAAAAAGATTTTATTTATTTATTTGAGAGACAGACAGTGAGAAAAAGCATGAGAGGGGAGAAGGTCAGAGTGAGAATCAGACTTTCTGTGGAGCTGGGAGCCTGATGCGGGACTTGATCCCAGCACTCCAGGATCATGACCTGTGCCAAAGGCAGTTGCTTAACCAACTGAGCCACCCAGGTGCCCAGTTAATGACTTCTTTTGTCTTGCTGCTTTAAAATTTTTTTATTTATCACTATATTTTACAAATTCAATTGCAGTATGTCTTGGTGTTGTTGGTCTGCCTTTGTTGATTCTGTTAGGGGTTCTCTATACTTCCTGATCTGGACATCTGTTTCCTTCTCCAAAGTAAGGAAATTTTCAGCTATTTTTCTGCAAATAAATTTTCTGATGCCCTTTCTCTATCTTCTTCTTTTGTGATTCCTATAATATGAATCTCATTATATTTGATGGAGTTATTAAATTCCCTAAGTCTATTCTCATTTTGCATAATTCTTTTCTCTCTTTTGTCCAGCTTGATTATTTTCCATTACTCTTCTTCTAAGTGACTAATTCATTCCTCTGCTTCTTCCATCCTAGCTGTTCATTCCATCAAGTGTGTTTCTCACTTCATTTATTGAGCCCTTCATGTCTGCTATATTATCATTTATCTTTGTGTAAGGGTCTTACTCATGTCTTCTACTTTTTTCTCAAGTTCAGTAAGTATCCTTATGATCATTGCTTTAAATTCTCTATTAGACATGTTACTTATATCTGTTTCACTTAGATCTCTGGCTGTGGCTTTGTCTTTGTCATGTTCTTTTATTCAGATAAATTTCTCTGTCTCCTCATTTTGTCTGTCTCTTTGTGTCTGTTTCTGTATTAAGAAGTCAGCTGTGGGGGCACCTGGGTGGCTCAGTGGGTAAAAGCCTCTGCCTTCGGCTCAGGTCATGGTCTCAGAGTCCTGGGATCAAGACCCACATTGGGCTCTCTGCTCAGCGGGGAGCCTACTTCCTCCTCTCTCTCTGCCTGTCTCTCTGCCTACTTGTAATCTCTGTCTGTCAAATAAATAAATAAAATCTTAAAAAAAAAGTCAGCTGTGTCTTCTACTCTTGAAAGTAGTGATTTTATGAAGAAGAGGTCCTGGAGATCCCTGCAGTGAAGTGTCCCCTGTTCACCAGAAACTGGCCCTTTAGGAGAGTATCCTATGTGAGTTGCTTATGCCCTCTTGTTTTCTCTGACTCAATTTTTCCTTTAGTGTAGTGGTTTGCCCTGACTCTCTGCCTGTTGTAAGTGAAAGAAACTATTAAGAAAATGAAAATATGGCCATAGAACGGGAGCAAATATTTGAAAATCATATATTTGGCAAAAGATTTGAATTCAAAATATAAAGAGGTCTTGAAACTCAATAAAAAGATAAAGAATCCAATTACAATAAAAAACAGGCAAAGTATTTGACCAGACACTTCACCACAGAAGGTATATGGATGCCAATAAGCAAATAACAAGATACTTAAGAGCATTAGTCCTTAGGGAAATGCAAATTAAAACTACAATGAGGTATCACTACTGTCTTATTAGAATGACCAAAATTAAAAGACTATCCAAACCAATTGTGGAATATGTTGAGAAACTGGAACTCTCTCACAATGCTGGAAGAATGTAAAATGGTACAGCAACTTTAGGAAGCAGTTTGGAAGTTCCTTGGAAAGTTAAATATACATGTGCCATTTGATTCAATCATTCTTCTCCTAGGAATTTACCCAAGAAAAAAATGAAGAGACTTGTACAAGAATGTTTATAGCCATTTTATTCTTTTCCAAACTTTTGTTTAAATTCCAGTTAGTTAAAATAAAGTGTGATATTCATTTCAGGAGTAGAATTTAGTGATTCATCACTTACATATAACACTCAGTGCTCATCACATGTGCCCTCTGTAATGCCCATTACCCATTTAACCCTTCCCCCCACTTACTTCTCCTCCAGCAACCCTAGGTTTGTTCTCTATAGTTAAGAGTGTCTTACGGTTTGCCTCCCTCTCTGTTTTTATCTTATTTTTCCCTTCCTTCCCTTATATTCATCTGTTTGGTTTCTTAGATTCCACATAAGAGTGAAATCGTAAGGTATTTAACTTTCTCTGACTGACTTATTTCACTTAGCATAATATACTCTAGTTCCACATTGTTGCAAATGGCAAGATTTCATTATTTTTTTATTGCTGAATAAGATATAGATATAGATATATAGATATCTATAGATATATATCTATATAGATATATATAGTGGAATATATATATGTCACATCTTCTTTATCTATTCATCAGTTCATGTTTGGCCATTGTTCATAATGCTGCTATAAATGTCAGGGTACATGTACCCCCTTTGAATCTGTATTTTTGTATCCTCTGGGTAAATACTTGGCAGTGCAATTGCTGGGTCATAGGGTAGTTCTATTTTTAACTTTTTGAGGAACCTCCATACTGTTTTCCAGAGTGGCTGCACCAGTTTGCTTTTCCACCAACAGTGCATGAGGGTTCCCCTTTCTCTGCATCCTTGCCAATATCTGTTATTTCCTGTGTTGTTAATTTTAGCCATTCTGACAGATGTGAGGTGGTATCTCATCATGGTTTTGATTTGTATTTCCCTGATGATGAGTGATGTTAAGCATCTTTTCAGGTGTCTCTTAGCCATTTGGATGTCTTCTTAGCCACTTTATTTTTAATAGTAACTAACTAGAAACAATTCAAAAGTCCATCAACAGGTAAATGAATAAACTAATTGTGGTACATCCATGTCATGTAATTCTACTCCACAGTAAAAATGAATGAACTACTGATATAAGAGCATGGATGTCTTGAAATAAAGTGCACTGAGTGAAAGAAGCCAGACAAAAAAAGACTACATACTGCATTATTCCATTCATATAAAGGTCTAGAAAGTGAAAGCTAATCAAGCCACAAAAGGTCATGGAGGAATCTTAAATTCACACTGCTGAGTAAAATAAGGCAGTCTACAGAATACAGAATGTATGATGACAGCCACAAAAAAAGCAAAACTATAGAGAGAACAGTAAAAAGATCAGTAGTTGCCAAGTGTTGGGGAGAGGAAGGTAGGGATGAATAGGTAGAAAACAGGGGATCCTTAGGACAGTGAAACCATTCTGTATGATACCATAATGGTAGATGACATTACACATTTGTCAAAACCAAGAGAACTACTCAACACAAAGAATGAACCCTAATGTAAACTAGAATTTTAGTTAATAATAATGTTATCAATACCAGTTCCTCAATTGTAACAAATGTGCTACACTAATGCAAAATGTTAATAATAAGGGAGAATGAGGATGTGGAGTTGAGGAAATAGATGTAAACTGAATTTTCTACATAATTTTTGTGTATACTAAAAACTGCTCTAAAAAATAAAGTTTGTTAATTTACTTAAAAAGAGAGAAAGTTCAAGCTAATCTATAGTGACAAAAAGCAGAAGAGTGGTTGCTAGGGACAGAAGGGCCAGCGTAGGTAGGAGTGATTACAAAGGGGTATAAGGAAATTTTTGTGGTGATGGGTCTATTCATTATACTGACTGTGGTGATGGTTTTGTTGGCATATAAATGTATCAAATTGTGCACTCTAAATATGTGCAGTTTATTAAATATTAATTAGATATCAATAAAACTCTTTAAAAATCTTTGTTTGCTTACATGAGTTTAGATGGGTTTTCCATTGCTTTTAACTAAAATTTTTAACTGATAGCAATGATTGTAGTTAGGAAAACTATGTCTAAATGATACATCTAGCCAACCTTTGATTTACCCAACTACACAATGGTAGAAGAAAAGGTAAGTAGTTAAATTAAAACTAGTATTTGGAACAGAGAAAAGGAAATGGCACACAGCAGTCACTACCTGTACAAAGTCCAGACTCCACTAGGGTAACAAGGATTCCATTCCTTGCTAGTAGAGTACATTCCTTGATCAATCAATCTATCTGTAGCCACCTCTGAGTCTATCTTGGGAGAATTACCCTGGCCTATTGTCCCCCCTTTGTCCCATAGAAGATGGTTTGGGGGAAGAATTCCTCTTCTTGGGGATATATCACTTTAATGGTGCACTTCTTGTTGGCAGATTCAGTGTTTCTGAAAGTATAATCTGTGGTCCATCTGAACCAGAATCACCTGCTTAAAATGCAGTCTCCTGGAGCACCTGGGTGACTCAGTCATTAAGCGTCTGCCTTTGGCTCATGTCATGATCCCAGGGTCCTGGGATCGAGCCCCACATCGGGCCCCTTCTCAGCAAGAGGTCTGCTTCTCCCTTTCCCACTCCCCTTGCTTATGTTCCCTCTCTCGCTGTCTCTCTCTCTCTGTGTCAAATAAATAAATAAATAAACTATTTTTTAAAAATAAAATACAGGCTCCTGGGTCTCATCTCTGAACTACTGAATCATAATCACTGGAATTATGGCCTAGAAATCTACATTTTACCAGCAATTCTAAGTGGGTCTTAGGTATACTGTAATTAAAAAAACATTGGATGAAGCCTTGAATTGTCATCCTCATTTCATACAAAGGAAAATTTAATTTAGGTTTCAATATTATTTATTCTCATGTTGATAATCCATTCTGAGACTGTCCTAACACAGTTTCTCAAACTAGGGTCCATGGCCTAAAGGGGGGTTCAAATGTATACCCTCAATTGTCCAGAAGTTCTTCATAAAATATTTTTTAAATAGCTCAGGAAATAACAGATATTGGCAAGGATGCAGAGAAAGGGGAACCCTCTTATGCTGTTGGTGGCAATGCAAACTGGAGCAGCTGCTCTGGAAAAGAGTATGGAGGTTCCTCAAAAAGTTAAACAGAACTAGACTACAACCCAGCAATTGCATTACTAGGTATTTACCCAAAGGATACAAACATA
This sequence comes from Enhydra lutris kenyoni, assembly GCF_002288905.1. Taxonomy (NCBI): domain Eukaryota; kingdom Metazoa; phylum Chordata; class Mammalia; order Carnivora; family Mustelidae; genus Enhydra; species Enhydra lutris. Next base: position 1,010,793 of record NW_019154203.1, on the reverse strand, counting down.
GTGATTGGAAGGGGAACATGGACCCCAATGTTTATAGCGGCAATGTCCACAATGGCCAAAATATGGAAAGAGCCCATATGTCCATCAACAGATGAATGGATAAAGAAGAAATGGTACATATATACAATGGAATATTACTCAGCTATTAAAAAGGATGAAATCTTGCCATTTGCAATGCCGTGGATGGAACTAGAGGGTATTATGCTAAGTGAAATAAGTCAGAGAAAGGTAAATACCTTTATGATTTCACTCATATGTGGGATTTAAGAAACCAAACAGATGAATATAAGGGAAGGAAAGGAAAAATAAAATAAGATAAAAACAGAGAGGGACGCAAACCATAAGACACTTTTAACTCTAGGAAACAAACTGAGGGTTGCTAGCGGAGAAGTAGGGGGGGATGAGGTAACTGGGTGATGACCATTAAGGAGGGCACTTAATGTAATGAGCACTGGGTCTTATATGCAACGGATGAATCACCAAATTCTACCCATGAAAATAATAATACACTATATGTTAACTAAATGGAATTGAAATTAAAAATTTTCTAAAATTTTTTGGCCATAATCTAAATGCAACAATTATAGTAAAGTCCAGCTATATAATTCTGGTAGCCATGTTACCACTGTTTTTGTAATAAAGTTGGTACCCAGGCATATTATTTCAGTTGTCATGGGTATAAGTGTCTGTGCCCTCTGTCCCTAGCTAGTGATGTACTCGCATGTCCCATTCCTTGTCTCAAAGTGTAGTATAGATGATAGGAGTTCCTCTTCAACATAGTACAATAGATGTCCAGGGTGATCTGAAACCATCCTTTCATGTGCTAGAGCTAAGGGTCTTCACACATTGGCTAGATGATAGTGATATAGGGTCTTGAGGCACAGACAGAATCTTGTTTCCATTCATGTCACAAGAGAGCAGTGAGAAGGTTAGGTCCTGGGGTATATAGGTAGAGCAACTGTTCTGTCATGCAGATGGCTAGGGGAAAAGATCTCAAAGCACAAGGTGGTGTTTCCATTCATAGGATGGATACCCTTGAGACTTAGGCCCTGGCCATGGCTCCGGGTTTGGTTCCCTGGTCCAAATCAGTGTTTCTTATGACCATACCTCTCATCCATTGACAATGTCTTCTCAAGCCCTCCTCAGGCTATGTAACTACACCTAGTGGCCAGTCTCTATTACTTCATTTTCCTTTTCTTTCTTTCTTTCTTTTTTTTTTTTTTTTTTTTTTTGTTATAGGGTTTTTATTATTTATGTTCTCTATTACTTTAAAGGATGGGTAAATGTTTTCATTTTTTCAAGGTCTCAGCTTGCCCCCGGGAAGGACTTCTTGCCATAATATGTGTGTGTGTGTGTGTGTGTGTGTGTGTGTGTGTGTGTGCGCGCGTGTGCATGCGCGCACTCATGTCACAATTTGAGCTCACACTACCTACTACGCTATGCTGCCCATAAAAGTCTTTGTGTTTCCACAAGGAAAATTCACTCCCCATCCCACAGCCCTCTCCAAGAGAAAAAGGAATGTGTTATTTTCTAAAACTGATTCAAAAATTCCTGTCTGGTGGTTTCAGAGTTGATTGAATTAGTAATCAAATAACATCATCAAAGGCACAGGGTCTTCCATTCCTCTTTCTGTCTTCCTCTTCTGACAGCAGATCTTTCTTCCTGGTTGCAAGATGGCTGTTGCAGTTCCAGCATTGCATGCACAGAAACATCCTGTTAAGAAAAGAGGAGTTTCCTTCTATATATCTCCTTTTATTACTGAGGAAAACCGTTTCCCAAACCCCCCCAGCAGACTTTCCCTCAGATCCTAGGACATGATCTCCTCAGATCCTAGGTCACATGTCCATACCTAACCCAATTACTGACAAGGAGAATGAGCCAATTATTCTATTTTTTTCTTTTTTTTAATTTAATTTTATTTTTCTTCAGTGTTCCAAGATTCACTGTTTATGCACCACACCCAGTGCTCCATGCAATATGTGCCTTCCTTAATGCCCACCCAGCCCCTCAACCCCCTTCCCTCCAAAACCCTCAGTTGACTTTGACTATTGAGGATTTCGCTATCACCACAACAGAGGACCTGGGGTAAGATTCCTTCCCTAAGGACATGACCACTTCAGGACTGTGTCAGCAAGGAAGAAAGGGGAGAAATGAATTCAGGCAAACAACTAGCACTGTCTGCTTTTTACCCACTTACCTCCAGATGACCCACATATAGATTGGTTGGGTGCCTCACAGGATTCCCCAGAGGTGTAGGTGGGTGGACAGCCTAATAGGTGGCTGTCTCCATCTCCCCAGTCAAATTCACCACCCAGCTCCCTCATTCTGATATTTTAGGTTCTGTTTCCCTCAATTTCAGACAAAGTTGAATCCCTCAAAAGATTAGTTCCTGCTTTCTGTTCTGGATACAAAGAGATTTTCCCCTGTCTACACTGGGGTATATGGAGGTAGGTTTTCTAACCAATTCCTTTATAAGAAGTAACTTCATTTGGTAGATCACTTTATCTGGTCTTGACCCATTTTCTCACTAAACTTTGGACACAGTAGAGGGACTCAAGCTACCTTTCCACATGTTAGGAAGTAGTTGTCTAGTGATGGTTCACAGGGCAACCCCAAGTTTCACAGTAGGACTCAGGGCCTTATCACTTCTGAGAATGTTTTTCATTTTTCAGAGTAAAAACTCCCTAAAGTTGTTATACATAGATTTCTTATCTTTGGAACCAAATGGCTACAATCAGAAAATGTACTCTGCTGCCTAATTTTGTCCCCATGTGTGTTCAGGTGCATCCCATCAAGGGATCAAAGGCAATGACTTGCTGAGAAAAGCACTTTAAATTCTCTCCCTCCAGGGGCACCTGGGTGGCTCAGTGGGTTAAAACCTTTGCCTTCGGCTCAGGTCATGATCTCAGGGTCTTGGGATCGAGCCCCACATCGGGCTCTCTGCTCCACAAGCAAGGAGCCTGCTTCTCCATCTCTCTCTGCCTGCCTCTCTGCCTACTGATCTCCCTCTATCAAATAAATAAATAAAATAAATTTAAAAAAAAATAAATTCTCTCCCTCCACCCACCATCACCACCCACCACCCACTTGCTCCCAGATCACCCAAGTTATCATGCCAGGGTCTCTAGACAAGGAAGTTACCTTCTAAGGACAACACATATTGCTTTCTCTGCCTTGTACAGGGCACTGAAACTCCTGGTACTGTCTCTAACACCAGCCATTAGGCAGTTCTCATTCCCTCCAATCTTGAAGCAAAATATTAAGGCCCTGAGAGAAATAGAACCCTTGTTTCTTTTTTAATCACTTTCCTCAGCTCAGGGTCAGCCCAGTCTGTCTTCCTCTACTCTATCCCCAAATGAGGTAGCAATGACTAACTTGGTGCCACATGACACCAGGCAGCCCCCAACTGTCAGCCTGTGCTGGGCCTTTTGCTACTCTTTTTGAGTGTACATTTGAACCCACTTCCTCTGGTTAGGGACTTCCCCATCTTATGATTCTTGGAAGGAGGCAGAGCCTGCCTTCCTCCATAGACTTAAGAAAGCCACATCTACTCTCCCTTGCAGCTGGGGTGTTGGCACATAACCTAGACCAGTCACCCTAGACTTTGTCTTAGGAATTAGAGACTTGGAGACTGAGTCTCTTTCTCTCTCAGGCAGCACTAGCGTTCTCAGCAAGAGCTCCCTGCGGGGAAACAGTGGTGAAAGCTACAGAGTGGAGTGCTCAGAGGTGCTGCAGTGGGCTCCTCACCAGACCAGTTCTGCGGCGTGGCTTGAGTGTCATTCCTGCCTGCAAACCTGCTTCTCCAGCCTGCCTGCTCATTCTGGGAGCTGCCCAATATCCTTTTAATGAATTCTTTTTCTACCTAAATCATCTGGAATCCAATTCTGTTGCTTGCAATCAAGGATCTGGACTGTTACACAGCTGTATCTCCTTCAGGAATTTGTCCTAGTTCCAAGAAGTCCCAAAAGGCTATCTTTGTCCCCAGGGAGAGTTGAAGGGGATTCTTTGTAGATTTCCATTTTGTTATAGATACCAAAATTAGAAACAGTAAGGCTACCCACTATTGTCCCACAGTATCTAGTTTAGTATCAGTGAGTACATATGCTCTGAGCAATGCTGGAAAGCCCCTTTTAAAGAGATTCTGTCCTGTCAAAAGACTTTAAAATGCCTCTTGAAACAGTTTCATGACATCTTTTGTATAATAGACCTGATCTCTGTGAACACATTATTTTGAAATGGGGATTTAAAATGTGCTTTGGCAGGAACTAAATATTCAAACGCAATGAGTGTAATTGACTATAAGAATGTTTCTTTTGAGATGATGCAATAACTGCCTGGTATTGAGCCTGCTTCTCCAGTGTGTGTTGGCAGGAAGGTTTTCAAAGTTTATATTGGTACATTTGAAATCTAGCAAGCGATTGGTTCCCTTTCTAAGCTCTGGGGTAGAATCCAGCCCTAAATGATAAGGCACTAACAATGTCCTAAAACCTGACCAAAACAGGGCTGGAACACTTTTCTGGAAATTTGATTTTCAGCCATGTCAGTCTGTCTGGGAAGACAATGGCGCCATCCCTCCTGTCATGACTGCCAGGATCCACCTTTCCCATTTACCTGCACCTGCTATGCCCACTTCAGGAGGGTCAAAAGCTGCCTCATTAGGTGTTGCGCCAAAACTATCCATAAACACTAAGCATCTGGGCCTTGAGGGAATGGATGGAGGGTTTCTGCATGTCAAGAACATAAGAGCTGGGAAGGGAATTTGGGGGAATGATGGAACTGCTCTGTAGCTTGATTGTGGTGGTGGTTATGATTCTAGTCTCTGTCTAAAATCATAGAACTGTACACCAATAATAAATTTTTATTATATGTAAATTAAAAATAAATTTAATTTTTTTTCTTAAAAGAAAAGTGGTGCTGGAACATTCCATGTGTAAATTGTGGCTATGCAGTGGCACAGCAGATAGACACATGACCACAGTGGAGGACAGTGTCTCCAACTAATCTGAAAGCATGATATGACTGTCAGTTCACACTTAAATTAGCCACCTCAAACAGGAAATTCTAAACTTTGTGAGTAACCACACACTTCAGGGCCAGGAATTCAAATTTGTGAGGAAGGTACTGGGTGTGGCTTTCTTTCAGGCTCCTACTGGAAGCTGAAAGAATCTGTTCCCCTTTTCTGTTGATACAGCGCTATTTATTCCTAGACCCTAAAAACTAGGGTCTAAAACTAACGCATATATACGTAATGAAAAGCTTAGTAGGATCACCTAACACTGAGAAAGCAATTCGCACTGAACAGCCCATAGGGCCCAACTTCCCAATAATAAGACCAAATTTCCCTGAAAGTTTTGTGGGGTGGCTGGATTCCCACCATTCTGCTACTTAGTTGGTGAGAAGCCCTGGTCTCAATCATCTTTGGGAGCTGGGCCACACAACTACTGGTTGACCTCCTATCCCAGTAGCTCTCAACCTTGGATGTAATTTAGAATCACTTGAGACCCAGGCCACCACCCAGACCAGTTAGATAAGAATCTCTGGGGTCCGGGACTTAACGTCAGTGCTATTTTTTAAGAACACCTTAGGTGACATCTATACTTCTGAAAGGGGGTAACTTTCTATTTCATGGACTAGCAGGAACATGGGAAAAGGCATGTATTAGTCTGCTTTAGGCCACCATAATAAAATACCTCAAACTAAGTGGCTTACACAGCAGAAATTTTTTTTCTTACAATTCTAGAGGCTAGAAGTTCAAGATCAAGGTGCCAGCAAAGTTGGTTTCCCCTGAGTTCTCTTCTTGGCTTGCACATAGACACCCTCTTGCTGCCTCTATCCCAGGTAATCCCTCTGTGTCCTGCACTCCCGGTATCTCTTTGTGCATCTTAATCTCCTGAATGTATAAGGACACCAGTCAGATTGGATTAGAGTCAATCCTAACAGCCTCATTTTGCCTCATTTTAATTTAATTTCCTTTTTAAAAGCTCTATCACCAAATATATTCATATTCTGAGGTACTAGAGGTTAGGCTTTTATATGAAATGGGGTTGCGGAACACAATTCAGCCTATAATAAAGGAGATCATGATTCCTCTAATACTCCTCAACCTTTTTATCTTAACCTGTTGGGTTTAATAAACAAACTCATTGTCCTTTGGGATTGTGGCTGCCTGTATCAAGAGTTCAACAGAGCAGTCCAGTTTCTATCTTCACAACACCATTCTCCCAAAACAAACCACCATTTCTCTTAGGACCAATGTTGTGCACTTCTGCTTTGTCTCCAGAACGCTCTGAAGTGGATAAGAATAGGACATTAACCAAATTAATTCCAAATTCTGGGCTACACCCTAAGCTATAAAGTCTGTCCCTGTTTGTGTTTCCCATACCAAATTATGCCTAGTCACATTGTCTAAAACAGTTCACCAGAAGTTATATGTCCAGCCCTAATGATAGTACTAAAATGTCCCAAATAACATATAAATATCCAAAATCTGAACAGTGTGAAATTTTTTTTACATTATTCCTTTCTTTATTATTATTTTTTATTACGTTATGTTAGTCACCGTATAGTACATCGTCATTAGTTTTTGCTGTACTGTTCCATGATTCATTGTTTGCGTATAACACCCAGTGCTCCATGCAATATGTACCCTCCTTAATACCCATCAGAGAGCCAATCCATGCCCTCAACACCCTCCCCTCTAAAACCCTTAGGAGAAGGAAGGGGAAAACGAAGGGGTGCAGTCAGAGGGGGAGACAAACCATGAGAGACTGTGGACTCTGAGGAACAATGTAAAATTTCTCATCTTCTGAAATTCTTGGGCAGAAAATAAATTTCAAAATTCCAAAGAAATTTAAGTCTAAAATTATTTTCTTCCCAATTACTGTTTCTGCTCACTCAGCTAGAGGTGTGATGAAAACAGAGGTTGCTTTGGCAACTACGACCTGGGCAGTCGTCCACTGGAATAAATGAAGTTCACTAAGGACCCCCAAGAAAGAATTAATCCAACTTCAAGACTCTCATTCATCCCATTGTGTAAGAGTTTTAAGAAATTAGACACATAGGATTGTCCCAGCACCAATGCCACATGTGCAAACTTTAGAAGAAAATAACATAAAAGAAGCAACCAGACAAACCCACTAAGTGGAATATTCTGCAGAACAATTGGCCTGGTATCCTCAGCATATCAGTATTACTATAAAATGGTCTGTGATAGATTAAAAGAGACTTAAGGGACATAAGAATAAGATGTAATGCATGGTCTGGATTGGATACTGCTTTGGATGAAGCAACTGCAAGGGACATTTTTAGGTCATTTGGGGAAATATAAATAAGATCTGGGTGTTAGGTCAGTTGAAATTTTACTGAAATAGTAAGATAGAAATTGATGACTGAAAAAAATGGGCTAAAAGAACAGTATATTTAGTGAGATCTCAGTTTGGTGATAAAATAGAAGCACATATAGACATACAGAGAGAGAGAGAGAGAGAGAGAGAAGGAGAGATCCTAAAAGGAATGCACTAGGGTCTTACAGTAGTGATTTCTGGGTAGTGGAAATTTTACTTATTTAATTATGTATTTTATTTCCGGTTATCTATATAGTCTCATTTTCTACAATGCATCTGGACTGTTTCTATACTAATAAAATGTTATTTTTAAAAATTCTTAGTCACAAGTAAAACTCAGCCACTGAAGCAATTGTCCCAAGAAAAATTATGTTGCTGGAAAGTAATACATAATACAGTCTAGACCACATCACTGTCAGAAAGTAAATATACAATGCTGTCATACAGCGTATGTATATCAGAGACAGTATTATCTGGAGGAAAGAAGGGTAACCATAGAAAACGTGAGAGAAAGAGGAAATCGTCTTGCTTTCAGTCTCAACAGGAGGCAACTTAAATTGTGCTAGTTGTCTAGGGTTTACAACCTCTCAATTTAAACTCTACTGAGATTTATCAAGAGATTAATGATGGCACTCAGTTTACCCTGTGGGGGAGGATGGAGTTCCCTGCACGGTTGCTGTTACCTCTTTCAGAGAGTGGCGTTTGAGACAATCTTGTCTGCTTGAAGAGTTGAAAGACTTTTTGCGGTAGTACTCCAGTCCTTAGGTCATCTTTGTGGCTCCTTTCCTCAACCTCCACTCTATTGGAAACCATTTAATTCCCATTATGAACCCAATGCTCTTGGCATCCCGCATTTCCCTAAGGATGGGCTTTGTGTGGTGACCCAGCCTCCACACTGAGCGGTTACATGCAGTAAGCATGGCTCTGAGCATGGTTCAGAATCTTGCTGCAGGAATTTTCTATTGCTGTGGAAACAAATTTCCACAAACTTAGTGGCTTAAAACACACATGTATTCTCTTATAGTTCTGGAGGTCAGACGTCCCACCTGGGTCTCACTGGCGATAATCAAGTGTCACCAGGCCTGCCCCTGTCTGGAGGCTCCTGAGGATCTCATCTGAGCTGTTGGCAGAATTCAGTTTTTTGCAGTTGTTGAACAAAGGTCCTCATTTTCTTGCCTGCTACAAACTGAAGCTGACCACATTCCTTGGTTTGTGGCCCTCCTCCACCTTCAAAGTCACCTATACGGGTCAAGTCCTTCTCACACTGAATCTCTCAGACCTACTCTTCTTCCACTTTTAAAGACTCCTGGGTTTAGACAGGGCTATCTCTGTTTCTGACCCCAGAAGAACTCCTTTTTTGTTAGTTTTCAACCTCAGCCATCCATTTTTTAAACTTTTTTAGGTTTATTTATTTAATTGAGAGAGAGAGTGGGGGGAGGGGTAAAGGGAGAGGGAAAGAATCTCAAGCAGACTCCCCAAGGAGTACAGAGTCCTATGTGGGGCTCTATCTGACAACCCTGAGACCATGACCTGAGCTGAAATCAAGAGTTTGGGGTTTAACCAACTGTCTCAGGGACCCTGTTCATTTTTTTTAATTTTAAAAATAGTTTATAAAAATGCAGGACTACTGTTTCAAATTCAAGCAAACTAAAACAGACATTACATGCAATGCCTCAAACTTGACTGGATCCTGGTTTTTTGTTTTTTTTTTTTTTTTTTTTTAAAGATTTTATTTATTTATTTGACAGATCACAAGCAGGCAGAGAGGCAGGCAGAGAGAGAGGAGGAAGCAGGCTCCCCTAGAGAGCAGAGAGCCCGATGCGGGGCTCGATCCCAGGACTCCGAGATCATGACCTGAGCCGAAGGCAGTGGCTTAACCCACTGAGCCACCCAGGCGCCCCTGGATCCTGGTTTTTAAAAAAGCTATGAAAACTATATTAAGATATTTGCAATAAAGGATAAAAAAATTCCCCAATGGGAAGCTAAAGGACAGTTTCAAATAAATCCCAGTTTCAAATAAATCTCTGGGCTACCTCATTGTCCTTACCAACCAATAGTATGAGATTTCTTGAGACCCTGTGTCTCTTTATGCTTGTGTTTTATTTAGTGTTCTTTTGGAGAGAGGCTTTCTTTTTCTCCTACAATCAAGAAGTGACCAAATGATACTGACACTTTGGATCATGCAGCCCTGAATATTTCAGAACCATTTTCTGGGTGCTTGATAAAAGAGTCAGAAAGTTCAAAGTTATGGAGATTGCTAAATTTAGGGGGAAATGTAACTTTAATTCACTGTTTTTATGGCAGCATTTGGAATAGTATAGCAGGGTTAGAGAAAATAGGTTAAATATACTAATAAGATCTCATGAAACCAGGTAATAATTTTATGGAACTAGAATAATCTGCTTGAAAACATGCCTTACTCTTATCTTCTTATGTTATTCTTTTAGATGCTCTATGTTTTAATTAGCTTCTTTCCTGGTGTTATTATCCATGAATTCAATAGCAATGAGAAGCAGTATACTCTGCTCCAACAATAATCCAGATCTGATGTTGAAAACTGCTTTCCATTAAAAGGATTCAAGACTCCTTGATTCCTTATTTAGTGCAGGAGAATTCAAGATGATCCCATGATCTCTTGCTATTGTCCGAAATCAAGGACTCACTGAGAGGTAGCAGGATATCATTAAAAACAACAATGTGGTCATCATCTAAGGAGAGCTGCTATAATGACAATTGGAGAATCCAAAAGGAAATGATAATGAAAGCTAAATGGATACAGTTGGGTCCAGGTAAAATCAAAAGGTATAATGCTTTAAAGAATACACAGATATAAGAAAATACACAAATATAAATTGTACTAGAAATAACCCTATATGGCCCAATTCTTGCTGTAAATATGGGGGACAAATCACTCAAATAATAAATTTGAAGTGTTTTAAGTTGTAAAACCAATACAATATCTTTCTTACACGAGGAAGTATAAATAGATGTTATGGTGAAATGATAATATATTTATTTTTTCTTCCTACATACGTGAAGTGGTAAATTTTTTTAAAAGATTTTATTTATTCATTTAACAGAGAGAGAGATATCACAGGTAGGCAGAGAGGCAGACGGAGGTGGGGGAAGAAGGATCCCCACTGAGCAGAGAGCCTGGTACAGGGCTCGATCCCAGGACCCTGGGATCATGACCTGAGCCGAAGGCAGCTGCTTAACCAACTGAGCCACCCAGGCGTCCCTGTTTCGTTTTGTCTTTTATATAACCACTTAGATTTCAACTTTCTCATCTTTGCTTAGTCAGTTACAATTTTTCAGCAGCTTTCCATCTTGAAAAATTTTGTTGATCTCTTGTTTACTACTGTCTTTCTGGTTTACTTCTTTTATATTCCTTAATTGTAATTTTGGTAGAGTTTGAATAAGAAATAGCAATGTAGGGGAATATCCATTCAATTATGTTTAGTGCGTAAGTAGGAGTTTGTTTGTCTGTTTTTAAGAAATAAAGTATTCCAGTTATGGAAGGACATTTTGGGGACAACTAGGGAAATCTTATTTTTTTAAGATTTTATTTGTTTATTTGACAGAGAGAGAGAGAGGTCACAAGGAGACAGAGAGGCAGGCAGAGAGAGAGGGGAAGCAGGCTCCCCGCTAAGCAGAGAGCCCAATGTGGGGCTTGATCCCAGGACCCTGAGACATGACCTGAGCTGAAGGCAGAGGCTTAACCCACTGAGCCACCCAGGCGCCCCAACTAGGAAAATCTTAATATGGCCTTGATATTACTAGATTATATTAAAATATTATTGTGAGAAAATTATTGCTAATTTCCTTAGATGTGATAAAGGTTTTGGAATTAGGTAGGAGAATGTTCTTTCAAGATGCACATTGAAGTTTTTAGGAATGATGTAAGTCAACTCACTTTCAGATGATTCAAAAAATTAGATACACAATGATAGATACAGCAAATATGGCAAAATGTTAACAGTTGAAACTGAGTGGTAGGCATAATGATATTCATTGCACTAATTTGAACTTTTCTACACGTTTGAGATTTTTCACAATAGGAAACTGGGAACATTTTACACTAGACTCCTAGGTATCTGAAACAGGGCTGAGGGCAGGTTTTAGCAAATGCCCAAGTCCCCATCTTGATCCAGAAGCTCAGCTAAATTTTTCATGTTTTAATCTGCTTCTTAGGTTGGTTATCTTTCCTTCTCTAAAGTGTATGTGGCTATATTAGTTAAGATATGGATTCAGCTTCTTGTAAGAGACACCCAAATTGACAAAGTCTTAAATAAAACAGAAATGTATTTCCCTTGAATGTAACAGACCAGAAGAAAACAGTCCAGGACTAGTGTGATAGCTGTTTTATAAGGTTATTCAGAAACTCAGTCTCCTCCTCATCAAGCAGAATGGTGCTCCTGTCCATATGGTACAAAATGGCTCACATTTTAGCCAGTAGGATGAAGAAAGGAAAAGCTCTCACCTTAAGGGATCTATGCAAAAGTTGTACACATCATTTCCAGTCACATCACATTGGCTAATATGTAGCCACACCTAGCTGCAATGGAGAATAGGAAATGCAATCTCTAGCTGGGCAGGTACAAGCATACCTAAAAAGATAATTACCTTGAAAGAAGGTGAGAACAGATATTGAAGGACAATTAGTAGTGTTGGATGCATTAGTTACTACTTTTGGGGTCACAGTGTGTTCCTTCTTTTTACTTTAATTTTGTTTTCAGACCCAGTCACTTGTTTTCCTAACAAACTCCTCCGTATTTTGTGAGGTTCATTATAGTCAAAGACATGCACCCAAGAAATTGTGGTTAACTAAACCCAGTGTGGCGATCATTTTACAATATATACATATATCAAATTATTATGATGTACACCTTAAACTAATAAGATGTTATATGTCCATTATATCTCAATAAAACTGGGAGGGGGAGAAATTCTGGATCTGGCAAAAGCATCCACGGTTCAGCAATTTTTATCTATCTTCAACTTCCAGAATTGGATAATTCCACCAGAAGTTATTCTCCCATTAAAATCAATATCAATTCCATCAAATCCTTAACTCAATTCATTATTTTCTTGCCTGATTTCTCTGTTGTATATCTCATCTTCCTGGTTTCTTTCTCTAGGAGTCTTAACCCTACACGTTTTAAGCTTGTGCCCAAAAGGACATGTCATACCTGCTTCCCCATCCATAACTGCATTGCCTTGAACCTCATCTAAAGTGCTTGAAATATTTTACAATGATCTTCTTAGTCTCCCTTTCATAAATCTGTCCAAATTTTTATACCCACTTAATATTATGATTTATAGTAGTTTTCTACTGCTCTTGTAACAAATTACCACAAACTTCAAGGCTTAATATTACAAATTTATTATCTCACTCTTCTGTAGATCAGCAGTTCAGATTGGTTCAACTGGTTTCTCTGCTCAGGATTTCACAAGGCCAGAGTCAAGGTATCAACCAGCTGGGCTCTTACTCTGGAAGTAATCTGCTTCCAACCTCATTCAGGTTGTTGTCAAAATCTAGTTCTTTCCACTAATAGACCTGAGGACCTAGTTTCCTTGTTGGCATTCAGCTAGGAGTGGCCCTTAGTTTTTAAAGGCCTGTTTCTGTCCTTACACATGGGTCCTTTCATCTTACATTTGGAATTCCTCTGACTTCTCCTTCTGCCATATCTTTCTTGCTGCCAGCAGAAGTAGGTTCTCTGATTTTAAGGGCTCATGCTATCAAAATGGGTCTACCTGGAAAATCCAGAATAAACTCCCTATCTTAAAGTCTGTACCCTTAATTATGTCTGCAAATTTCCCCTTGTCATGTAATACATCATATTCACAATTTCTAGGGATTATAGTGTAAATATCTTAGGGAGGGGCATTTTGCCTATTAAGCGGAGGTCTTTAAGGTAGGTCAGCTTTTAGAGAACACCTTTATATGCAAATACTTGCCCATAGCATTGTAGATCTGGACTCTTGCTGGTAGAGTAATTCTGGCGTGTTTTTTCTTCTCTGCCTATCTCTCTTTGGTCTTTCCGGAACTCAGGAAACATCTTTGACCTAGTAACAATTAAAGTATCTCCCTGTTTCCTAGTTACATCTAGTTGCTAGTTCAACTTCAAGAATTATTAACACTTTATCAATTTTAATTCATCTTTTCATACTTTTTTCTTTAATATTTCAAAGAAATCTTAGAAATCATGTCATACATATCACTCACACATGAATTAGTATAAAGCATTATTTTGAAAGAAATCCAATACCTCTTTGATTTTGTGAGCAAACCCTATTCTTAGAAAATATGGTCTTTAAAGTTTTTTGCTTAGTCTTTGGAACTTTAATAATTTTGAGACCTGCATAGAGCACTGGGTGTGGTGCATAAACAATGAATTTTGGAACACTGAAAAAAAATTAAATTAAATTTTTAAAAAAGACTTGTTTCTTCCCCTCTAAACAAGAAGATGCTATGTCCTATATATGATGAGGACTCCCATTTCTCTATGTGTACCTTGATAAAAAAAAAAATCACCTGCCTTCCTAGGTAAAGCCAAGAGTCTGAGTCTTTAAAATCTAAAGTTATAATCATGGTTCATGTAATTAATAAGTTCAGTGCCAACCTGACACCATGCGGAGGTGGTGGTGGTGGTGTGGGGGGTGTGTGGAATGAGTCTAGGAATCTGTGGATGTGCCACAAAAATTCAAGAAGGCAGCTCCTCCAGAGTTTTTTCCTTGCCTCTGTAACAAGATGCAATTCAAATCAAGATAGAGGGACAGAATTGATAGAATACAGCCTACTAAATATAAAATACATAATCTCATTCTTTAGTACTTTGTGGTTCAGATGGAATTTAGCTACTTTTTCAGTTAAAAGCCCCAGATTGTAGTCTTGACTGAGAAATAGGAAAAAGGGAGCAAAAAATTTTCACTCTTCTGATGCTGAAAAGCCTGATTATTAAAGCTGTGCGAACATGAAACTAATGTAACATTGTGTGTCAACTATACTTCAATAAAAAATAAAAAGCTGCTTTAAGGCAAACCTAACCAAGACCAAAATATTCTTTTTCTGAAACTCTAATCCCTGTCTCAGCCACAAAAGCAAACACAGTCTGTTCTTACTAGGGTCCACTTGGTTCCACCTGCATTTAGACACCAGCCACAGTTGTAAGGTCAAAAACCTCTGGGGCCTGCGCTGTCTATTAAAAGCATTGCATGCCTGCAGACACCAATCATAATGTAAACTGTTACAAACTCCCAAAGTCAATGATTCACATGGCCAGCGCTTTCCAGGGCTGCCCTTAAGGGAGAAAGAAAGAAAGAAAAAAAAGAGAGAAAGAGGGAGGGAGGCAGGAAGGACGAGAAAGAGAAAAAAAGAAAGAAAAAGAGAAAGACAGGAAAAAAAGAAAGAAAGAAAGAAAGAAAGAGAGAGAGAAAGAAAGAAAGAAAACCGGTTGCAACACCTGTGCATACTGGCCACCACACTCCCACAAAGAAAACTGCCTCCCTCAAATGTTATTCTAGATCTCAAATGCCAGTCATTGTATTTGTTTCTCAAGTTTTCTCCACCCATACACCATGGGGTCTCTCTAAAGGTCCTGCAATCACATCACTGTCTCCCTTGAATTCCAAACTAATTAAGAAGTAGACACAGGAGTCAAAGAGGGATCTGAAAATTGAGATTTATTGTTGACAAAACTAGTTTGGAGAATTTCATCCCAAACCTGGATTTTCGCACCTTCCTGAGGGAATAGATGGGTTTGTACAGCAGAATCTTACTCCTGCTAAGCTGGCCTTAGAGGGGCTTGCCCACATGAAGGGCAGGGGCTCAGCAGGGGCTGAGCAATAAGCCCTCAATTAAATTTTGGAGTCTCACCAATCAGTCACTGTGGGGAGAAGATGGTAAGTGAAAGAGGTAGGGTAGCACACAGTGGAGACTAGAAAGCTCTCTTCCCAACACTTCCAAAAGGGCAGAAATTTCCAGTTCATGTACAGATGGGAATACTAGAAAAGGAAACATCACATAATTAATAAATATGGTGAAAGGGGAAGAACCAAGAGAAGGACTGCTTCCCCAGTGCTCATTCCGGTGGCTAGCCTTACATATCACTCCATGACTGGAACAAACCAGAGTGCAGTAGTATGTAAAAATGAGTGCTACAGTGTCCAGTAGAAACTCTGGAACGTACTGGTTTTGCTCCATGAACATCCCTTAAGAGTCTTGCCTCCCATATGGGAGGGAGAGAAAGTTAGATCTAATTTAAGCCCAGTTATTTGTGGATTTTTGTTTGTTTGTTTTTGGTTTTGGTTTGGATTTTTTTTTTTTTTTTGCCCCAGATGGCAGAAGACATCAAATCCAAATGCAAGACAGAGGCTAAAAGAGAGTTTAAAACAGAGCTTGCAAAATGGTAGCCAGCTGAACAGATCCAGTCCACAGATGTGCTTGATTTGACCCATAAGAATTTAAAAAGATATTTTTAAAATTACTTGTCAGCATATAAAAATTGTTAGAGTCCATACCAAAAAAAAAAACAGATTTTATGGCTCTCCAGAAAAGTTGGAAGATTCCAGCCACGTGAATGTGCATTTCTGTATGGCAAAATCAGATGGACAGAGTAGCCACTCCTTCTTTTAGGAAGGGAAGCAGTGCCCAGCTAGCCTTTCTCATGACCTGCCTAGCCCCTGCGTACATTTGGGTTTGTGATCTCTGATTTAAATTGACCAGCATTAGCAGTTGTTTGTGATCTGGGAAAAAAAAATGCAAATCACCCATCTCCGGGAGTGTTTAATCATGTCAGAATGAGTATTTGGCAGTGTGAAGAGTGCCAAGGTGGTGTGTGCCAAGAATCTGACCATCCATTAGGAGGGGGAGGGATGAGAATACATCTGTCTATGTAATGAGGATGGAGAAATTGTTATGAAAGGCAGGAGAAAAGGGGGCCAGAGCCTGCAGTGTGGAGAAGCAGTCTAGGCTGGAGCAGGTGACAGCGGGAGTCAATTACAGCCAAGTGTTGCTAGGGCAACTCTGTCTCCATGAACAGCCTGGAGGGCCTCTGGCCTTCTCACAGCTAAGGCAGCTGATTTAGGAGCCCAGAGCTCTGAGGTCAGAGAAGCTTATGAGGAAAAAGATAAGGTTGCTGAAGCATTTTCCTTGGTTAGGGCTCAAGCGTTGGTAGTAGATATAGAGGGAGCCACAACACCCCACATATAGCTACTGGTGGCCACTCTAAAAGCCTCTGGAATTAAGAACCATCACGTCTCCATCCTTAAGGGCACTTCTTTCCAAACTGCAGGTTGTAAGTCATTGGTAGGCTACCCAATTAATTTAGTGGGAAAAGATCAGCACTTTTTAATGAAAAAAATGAATACAATTTTTAAAACAATAGAGTGCACTGCACAGAGTAAATACCATTTTGTGAAACTAGTTTCAGATGTCTGTGTGTTTGCATGCAGGTACTGAATTGTGATGTCAAATCTGTTCCTTGCTCTGTTAAATTGAGCTCAAAAAAGTTTGAAAGGCTCTGTCACAGGCTACAGAGTCAGTCACGGTGGCCAGTTGACTGGATGTGTCTCATTTGGCAGGTCTAGTGGATTTTTTTGCTCTTTTGTTTTTGTTGTTGTGAGCAAGAATAGCAGATGTAGGCCAATTACAACCTCCTAAGGAGGAGTCTCTGGTATCTGAAAAAATACAGGTAATGTCGGGCCAGCTGGAAAACAAGTTTTGAGGTGTGGCTTCTCAAGGGAAGTGCAACTCCACCTGCCTGCTTGAGACTTGACCCACTGGGAGTGGTAGCACTGCAGGTGATTGTACAGGTGAAGCCAAAAGAAGAGCCTGTTCCACAGTAGTGAACCCAGATTATGTTTTTGTCTGGAATTTTCCAGGGTTTTTTCCCCTTGAGTTTTGATTTAAATTCCATTCAGTTAACGTACAGTGTAATATTAGTTTCAGGTGTACAATTTAGTGATTCAACACTTCCATACAACACCCGGTGCTCATCACAAGTGCCCTCCTTAATCCCCATCACCTGTTTTTTCCCCCCCCCCCCCCCCAATCATCTTCCCTCTGGTAATCACTGGTTCTTTATAGTTGAGTGTCTGTTTCTTGGTTTTCCTCTCTTTTGTGCCTCTTATGTTTGTTTTGTTTCTCAAATCTGCATTTGAGTGAATTTGTCTTTGGGACTGACTTATTTCACTTAGCGTATATACTCTCTAACTTCATCCATGCTATTGCAAATGGCAAGATTTTTTCTTTTTATGGCTGAGTAATATTCTATTATACATATACATATAGTTAATATATATAAAATATTAAACATATAAAATATTTTATATATATTTATATATATTACATATTAAACATATAAAATATTTTATATATATTTATATATATTACATCTTCTATATCCATCCATTAGTCAATGGACATTTGGACTCTTTCCATAATTTGGTTATTGTTGATAATGCTGCTATAAACATCAGGGTACATATATCCCTTCAAATCAGTATTTTTGTATCCTTTGGGTAAATATACAGTAGTGCAATCATTGGATCGTAGGGTAGTTCTACTTTTAACTTTTTGGAGCCTCTATACTGTTTTCCAAAGTGGCTGCACCAGTTGCATTCCCACCAGCAGTGTAAGAGGGTTCCCCTTTATCTACATCCTCGCCAAAACCTGCTGTTTCTTATATTGTTAATTTTAGCCATTCTGATTGGTGTGAGGGGGTATCTCACTGTAGTTTTGATTTGTGTTTCCTTGATGGTGAGTGATGTTGAACATCTTTTCATGTGTCTGTTGGTTATCTGTGGGTCTTCTCTGGGAAAATGTCTCTTTGTGTCTTCTGCTCATTTTTTAACTGGATTATTTGTTTTTTGGGTGTTGAGTTGTATAAGTCCCTTATATATTTTGTATACTAACCCTTTATCAGATACATCATTTGGAAATATCTTCCCCCATTCTGTAGGTTACTTCTTAGTTGTGTTTTTTTTTTTAAGATTTTATTTATTTGACAGAGAGAGAGAGACAGCAAAAGAGGGAACACAAGCAGGGAGAGTGGGAGAGGGAGAAGCAGGCTTCCTGCTTCCGCCCCCCCCCCCATGCAGGGCTCTATCCCAGGACCCCAGGATCATAATCTGAGCCCAAGGCAGACGCTTAACTGACTGAGCCACCCAGGCACCCCATGCTTTTTAGTTTTCTTGATTTTTTCCCCTCACCGTGTGGAAACTCTATTTTGATGTAGTCCCAATAGTTTATTTTTGTTTTTTTTCCCCTTGCCCCCAGAGACGTATCTAATATCTAGCAAGAAGCTGCTATGGCTGATGTCAAAGAGGTTACTGCCTGTGTTGTCTTCTAGTATTTTACTTATTTCCTGTTTCAGATTTAGGTGTTTAATCCATTTTGGTGTAAGAAAGTGGATTTCATTCGTTTGAAAGTTGCTGTCGAGTTTTCCCAACACCATTTGTGGAAGAGATTTTTTTTTTCCCATTGCGTAATCTTTTCTGTTTAGTTGATAATTTATTGACCATTATAGTTGTGGGCTCATTTCTTCATTCTTTTCTGTTCTATTGAACTAAGTGTCTACTTTTGTGCCAGTGCCATGCAGTCTTGATCACTACAGGTTTTTTTTAAAGATTTTATTTATTTATTTATTTATTTATTTGAGAGGGATAGAAAATGAGAGAGAGCTTGAAAGGAGAGGTCAGTGGGAGAAGCCCACCCAGCAGGGAGCCCAACTCGGGACTCGATCCTTGGACTTCAGGATCATGACCTGAGCCGAAGGCAATCGCCCAACCAACTGAGCCACCCAGGTGCCCCTTGATCACTACAGTTTTGCAGTATAACTTGAAGTCCAGAATTGGGATGCCTCCTGCTTTGCTTTTCTTTTTGAAGATTGATTTGGCTATTTGGGGTCTTTTGTGGCTCCATACACCACAAAAACAATTTTAGGATTGTTTTGTTTTAGCTCTGTGAAAAATGCCATTTGTATTTTGATAGGTTTTGCATTAAATGTGTAGATTGCTTTGGGGAGTATAGGCATTTTAACAATATTTGTTCTTCCAATCCATGAGCATGAGATGTCTTTCCATTTCCTTGTGTCGTCTTCAATTTCTTTCATCAGTGTTTTATACCTTTCAGAGTACAAATCTTTTACCTTTTTGGTTAGGTTTATTCCTAGATATCTTATTTTTTTTTTTTTTGTGCAATTGTAAATCAGACTGATTCCTTAATTTCTCTCTCTGCTGCTTCATTATTGGTGTATAGAAATGCAACAGATTTCTGTATGTTGATTTTGTCTCCTGTACTTTACTGAATTCATGTATCAGTCCTCGCAATTTTTTGGTGGAGTCTTTTGGGTATTCTAAATAGAGTATCATGTCATCTGCAAATAGTGAAAGTTTCACTTCTTCCTTACTGATTTGGATGACTTTTCTTTGGTTGTCTGACTGCTGTGGCTAGGACTTCCAGTCCCTGTTAAATAAGCATGGGGGGAGCAGACATCCCTGTCCTGTTCCTGACCATAAAGGAAAAGCTCTCAGTTTTTCACCATTGTGAATATTAGCTGTGGGTTTTTCATGTATGGCCTTTATTATGTTGAGGTGTGTTCCCTCTAAACCTACTTTGTTGAGGGCTTTTATCATGACTGGATGTCGTACTTTGTCAAATGATTTTTCTACATCTATTGAGAAGATCGTATTGTTCTTATCTTTTCTCTTATTAATGTGGTGTATCACGTTGATTGATTTGCAAATACTGAACCACCCTTGTAGCCCAGGTATAAGTCCCACTTGATTGTGGTGAATGATTCTTTTAATGTACTGTTGGATTCAATTTGCTAGTATTTTATTGAGAATTTTTACATCTGTGTTCATCAGGGATATTGGCCTGTCGTTCTCTTCTTTTAGTAGAGTCTTCGTCCAGTTTTGGAATCAGGGTAATGCTGGCCTCTTAGAATGGGTTTAGAATTTTTCCTTCCTTTTCTATATTTTGGAATAGTTTGAGAAGAATAGGTATTAACTCTTCTTTAAAAGTTTGGTAGAATTCCCCTGTGAGGCCATCTGGCCCTGGACTTTTGTTTTTTGGGAGATTTGATTACTGATGCAACTTCTTTGCTGGTTATTTGTCTGTTCCAGTTTGTATTTCTTCCTGTATCAGTTTTGATAGTTTATATGTTTCTGGGAGTTTATCCATTTCTCCCAGGTTGTCCAATTTGTTGGCATATAGTTTTTCATAGTATTCTCTTATTATTGTTTATATTTCTATGGTGTTGTTATTTCTCCTCTCTCATTCATGATTTTATTTATTTGGGTCCTCTCTCTCTCTCTCTCTCTTTTTTTTCTTTTTAGATAAGTCTGGCTAGGGTCTTATCAACTTTACTAATTTTTTCAAAGAACCAGCTCTTGGTTTCATTGATCTGTTCTTTTGGATTTTTTTTTTTTTTAGTATCTATATCATTTATTTCTGCTTTAATCTTTATTATTCACCTTCTGTTGACTTTAAGCTTCATCTTCTAGCTCCTTTAGGTGTTAGGTTAGGTTATTTATTTGAGATTGTTCTTGCTTCTTGAGGTAGGCCGGTATTGCTACATACTTTGGAATTTTCCAGAATTTTAGGAGTTCTATCATTCCCACCATTTTTTTTTTTCTTGGCCGACATTGTTGGTACCCTACCCAACTGCCATCCTTCAGTTTCTTCCTCCCTAATACACCTTGATTTCTGTTCATATTTAGGACAACCCTGATTGCTTCTTGGCCTTTTGGCTAAGATCAAGTGTGGATTTCATGGGAGCTGGGATCTCAAATGAAGACCTACAAAATGCCAGGCCCCAATTTTTATTATATTCAAAAGACATCAAATTACTCAGTCAACTTGTTATAAAAGTTTCTACATGTGTAATCTCAACTTCTGCACTTAGTTTGTCCTAGACTAATAACCAACATTTTGTAGACCAGCACCAGCCCAGGAACCAAACTATGAGTAGCATTGGTCTGACCTGACTAATCATGATAATTCTATTTATCTTGCCAAATGATTGATTTGGGTGTGGACAAGAAACATGATTTCTGGCCATTAAGATAAGAGGGGATGTCTACTGGGGACACCTGGGAAAAGTTTGGTCTTGGTAAGGGACAAAAGACAGTTATGATCTTTTTTCTAGTCTCTTGATGTTAGTGTATGACCATGTGATGCCTGAGTAGCTGCAGCCATCTTGGGGTCATAAAGTGAAGGACCAATAGGCTGAGGAGAGTGGAACAGGATGGAGGGACACTGCATTCTTAATGATGTTGCTAAGCTGATGAATTACCTACTCTTGAATCCCACTATGTCTGGGAGATAATAAAATGGCCTTATTGGTTGATCCACTATGTGTTGTTTTTGCTGTTAATTGCAACTGAAAGAATTCTAACTGATGCACCTTGAAGGACATTACAGGGTTAACAGCTTGGGTACAGAGGCCTATCTGTATTTAGGATATTTTATGGTGAACTTAGAATTCCCAGAAGAAATTATAAGGATAAAAAATGGTTAAATGAAGCTATAGTTGTGTACTGACCCACCAGACATAGCAGGTATCATTCTAAAATTAGCATCATTTTTTTGTATTTTAATTTTACATGAACACACAGTAAATTTGATTTTTTATGTGTGTATAGTTCCATGAATTTTAACAAATGCAGAAATTCATATAACCACCACCATAGTAAGGATACAAAATAGTTTCATCATCCCATAGAAACTCCATCATGCTATTACTTTGACCTCACACCCTCTCCCCACTCCTAACCATTGATCTGTTCTCAATCACTATATTTTTGTCCTTTCAAAAATGTCATATAAATGGAAGCAAACAGTACATAACATTTTGAAATCATCTTCTTTCATTCAGTGCAATGATTCTGAGATTCATCCAAGTTGTTGCATATTCATTCCTTTTCACTGCAGAGTAGTAGTCCATTGGATGGCCATATCACAGCTTATTTATCCATTCATCCCTTAAAGGATATTTGGGTGCTTTCCAAGTTTTGGTGATTATATGTAGGACACTTTTAAAGCATTTATGTACAGATTTTGTATGAACATAGGTTTTTATTTCTCTAGGACAAGTACCTAGGCTTGGGATAGCTGGGTCATATGGTAAGTGTATATTTAACTTTATAAGAAGCTGCCTGTTTTCCAAGGTGGCTATAACATTTTTCATTCTCACCAGCAATCTAAGAAAGTTCCAGATGTTTCCTTATATTTTCCTTGAAAAATCTTATTGTTTTATGATTTACATTTAGTTCTGTGATCCATTTTGAGTCAATTTTTGTATCAAGTGTGAAGTTTTAATCAAAATTCATTTTTTATATATTGATGTCCAGTTGTCCTAATATCATTTGCTGAAAAGACTATCATTTTCCCATTGAATTCTTTGTATCTTTGTCACAAACCAATTGACCATATTTGTGTGGATCTGTTTCTGCATTCTCTATTATGTTGCATTGGTCTATATGTCTATCCCTTCACCAATACCACACTATCTTGATTACTGTGCCTATATAGTAAGGCTTAAAATCAGGTTGTGTGACTCTTCCAACCTTATTAATCTTTTCAAAATCATTGTGGGTATTCTACTTCCTTTGCCTTTCTGTATGAATTTTAGATTCAACACATCTGTATTTACAAAAAATCTTGCTAAGATTTTGATAGGAGATGCATTAAACCTATAGATTAATTTAGGGAGAACTGACATCTTTAATATTTTGAGTGTTCCACTCCATAAACATGATATGTTTGTCCAGTTATTTAGGCCTTCGGAAATTTCTTTCATCATAATTTTATAAACTTAAGCATACAGATCCTTCACATGTATTGTTAGATTTCCCCCCAAGTATTTCATTTTCTGAAGCTGTCATAAATAGTATTGTTTATCACTACTGTGTAGAAATGTGATTTATTTCTGTGTGTTGACCTTGTATTCTACAAAAATTCACTTATTAGTTCTAGGTGTGTGTGTGCATGTGTGTGTGTTATTTGGGGTTGTCATCTCTGAATAGAGTTGGTTTTATTCATCCCCTCTCCTTTCTTCTCCTCTGCCTCCCTAACTGCCTAGAGTTGAGCTGCCTAATTCAGGTGAAATATAAGGATAAATAGCGTTGTTATAGGTCACCTGGATATTATTCAAGTTGCTTAGAAATTATTCTACAACAAGGTGACCAAAATATGACATGCAGATGATGCGATCATATAGCTATGAAAATGGTAAAACAATAATAAAAACCTACAATAATAAATATTACAAAAATACTAGTACTTCTTATGTGCCAGGTACTGTTCCAATTATTGTACATAAACAAACTTTTGTAATCACAACCTATGACATGGATACTATTATTCCCATTTCACAGATGTACAGGCTATAAATGGCAGAGCAGGGCGCAAACCCAGGTAGCCTGGCTCCAAAGCTTGCACTCTTAATCATTACCCATTGGAACAGAAGATTCTGGAAATGGAATCCAAAATATCCAGGAGATTAGTATGATTTCAAACGAATGAGTAAAATATTGACTATTCAACAATTATATAGAAATAACTGGATAGCTATTAGGGAAAATTAAAGTTGGAAACCTATATTTATATTGTACATCAAAATAAAACCCATATTGGACAAGTATTTAAAGGCAAAAATTAAAACCATAAAGGTGCTAAAAATCATAAAGAGTTTTATAATCTTTTTTAAAAGATTTTATTTATTTATTTGACAGAGACATAGAGAGCACAAGTAGGCAGAGTAGCAGGCAGAAGGAGAGGGAGAAGCAGGCTCTCCACTGAGCAGGGAGCCCGATGCAGGGTTTGATCACAGAACCCTGGGATCATGACCTAAGCCAAAGGCAGACGCTTGACCAACTGAGACACCCCGATACCCTAAGAGTTTTAAAACCTTGAGGTAGGGAAAGCTTTTCCATGTACAGCACATAAGCCAACTATTTTAAATGAAATAATCAGTAATTTGATTGTATAAAATATTTTAAATGTGTATATTCTAAGAAATTTACAAGGGTAGAAGACAAATAACAAACTAAGGAAAATATTTGTGACAGAAAGCCAAAGTGTTATTATCCACAACATAAACAGAGCTATTCCAAATTAATAAGAAAATACTAAATTCAATGAAAACCTGGGCAAGCAACACAAACAGGCTACATATTTGAAAAAAGAATTCAGATGTCTAAGAAACAAATTAAAAGGTGCTTGATTTCACCAAAATGTCAAAAAATATGAAAATGAAAGCAATGACATATCACTTTGTACCAAATTAGCAAATATAAAATGAAGGGAATTACATAGCTTTGGCAAGAGTATGGGGGGGGAACATTCTCATGCTCTGGTACTAGGAATATAAATGTGTATAATATCTTTTGGAGGAAGATTTGGCAATGTCTATCCAATTGTAACATGTGCATACCCACTGTAACAATTCCATTTTCAGGCATTTGTCTTAAAGGAGTACATACATGTGAAAAGCTATTTATTTATTTATTTATTTATTTATTTATTTTTAAAGATTTTATTTATTTATTTGACAGAGAGAGATCATAAGTAGGCAGAGAGGCAGGCAGAGAGAGAGAGAGAGGAGGAAGCAGGCTCCCTGCTGAGCAGAGAGCCCAATGCGGGATTCAATCCCAGGACCCTGAGATCATGACCTGAGCCGAAGGCCTGTGCAAAGCTATTTATAAGGATGTTCATTTTAGTAATCTATAATAATGAAAACTCAGCAACAATCCAAAGAAGCACCCATCCCTTGCAAATAATTAAAAAATAAGGTATATCTTTAAGTATTGACATATTAAGAAATTCATAATTGATTGTTATCTCATCCATTTATTTCTGAGGATCCTCAAGGGATTTCATATAGAATGACTAAAATGGGCATAATCATAATACTTGCCTGATAGGGTTTTTTTATTCATTCAGTCTTTCAAAAAATATTTATTGAAAAGATACAATTGCCAGACACTACACTAGGTACTGAGGTACAAATAAAACATAAAAAACATGGGCCCAGCTCTCAAGAAGTTTACTGTTTAGTATAGGGTGTATGTATAGGGGGGCAGGGAGAAGGAACAGCCATTAATCACATAACTATATAGTTGTCTTGGATACTTAGGGAGGAAAATATCTGAGTATCACGAAAGTGTATTACAGGGTGTCCTGATCCAGTTTGGGGAGGAGGTCAGGGAAGGCTTCTCTGAAGTGATATTTAAATTAAGAAGGAAGATGGTGATGGGCCAGGCACTTTGTATAAATGCCAGCTCTAGGTTAGTTTAAAAGAATAAGGTAGATGTATATACATGGACAAAGAAATAATGTCAAGAATACATTAAGTCATTCATCAGTTGATGAACATTTAGGCTCTTTCCATAATTTGTTTTTTGTTGATAATGCTGCTATAAACATTGGGGTGCATGTATCCCTTTGAATTAGTAATTTTGTATTCTTTATTTAACTACTTAGTAGTGCAATTGCTGGATAGTAGGGTAGTTCTGTTTTTAAATTTTTGAGGAAACTCCATGCTGTTTTCCAGAGTGCCTACACCAGTTTGCATTTCCACCAACAGTGTAACAGAGGGGAGGTGGGTGGGCGGATGGGTTAAATAGATGATGGGATTAAGGAGTGCACTTGTGATGAGTAGTGGGTGTTCTATGGAATATGAATAACTAAATTGTACATCTGAAACTAATATTACACTGTATGTTAACTATCTGGAATTCAAATAAAAACTTAAAAAATACATTATGTCAATAAAGCAAGTTATAAAACATATATAGCATAATTCTTCTACTTTTTGTGGTTTAAAAGAACCTATGTTGTAATACATATATGTATCAGTGTATAGATAGAAAACAATCTGGAAGAATATATACCATACTAAGAGTTGTTAACTCTATTTGAATAATTTATAAATTTGCCTGACATACTGTAACCACAAAAAAGATATATATATATATGGGGTGAGAGCTCAAATATTAGAAATATTAGTATTCAAGGCAAAAAGTTTTAGTATATGTGCTGCTGAAGCGAGCATGAGGCAAAAAGTTTTAAATAGGGTAAAGAGAGATACTGATAAAGGAAACTATCTACCAAGAATAACTTCTATCATAAATATGCATACCAAGCAATATTATATTAAAATATATGAGGAAAATAGAAAAGCAAATAAGTTATATCTTATAATGTGTATTTTTAAACAATACCTATGCAACTCTTACAAAAAATGTTCATATACTGAGTCACAAAAGAAAACACATACATTTCCAATAGTAGAAACCATAAAAATCACATTATTGGACCACAGTGCAATATAACTAACTTGCTACTAACTTCTAACCACAAAAAAACAGAAAAAAAAGGTTGAGTCACTTCAAAAATCAAATAACACTTCTAAATAACTCATGGTCAAAGAACAAATCAAAACCAAAATTACAGACTAGAAATTAATGAGAATGAAAGCACTGTATATTGAGGTCAAATACAGAAAAAATATAATATTAAATGCTTTTTGAAATAAATAAGAAAGACTGAAAATGAATAAACCACACATATCATGTAAACCATTACACAGAAAGCAGCAAAATAAACTTTAGAGAACTAGAGGAATATGTTAATAAGTACAAAAGCTAAAAATAATTATATGCAGAGAGGGGGTAAAATGGTAGAATAGGAAAATAAATCCAAGAGTTGGTTCTTCAAAAATATCAACAAAACAGAGAAACCTCTATAGTCTAGTTAAAAGAGAAAGAAATGCATCAAAAAATAAGACTATTTGATTGATGGGTAGATAGAAGATAAAGCAAATGTATTAAAACATCAATGGTAACATCTATGTTATGGGTATGCAGGTTTTTACGGTAAAATTCTTTCAACTTCTCTGTATGTTTGAAAACGTTCATGATAAAATAGATAAAAATCTATTATCACCCAGAACATCAGTTTGAGGAACATTCTTTTTTTTTTTAAAGATTTTATTTATTTATTTGACAGACAGAGATCACAAGCAGGCAGAGAGGCAGGCAGAGAGAGGAGGAAGCAGGCTCCCCACCGAGCAGAGAGCCCTATGCAGGGCTCGATCCCAGAACCCTGGGATCACTACCCGAGCTGAAGGCAGAGGCTTTAACCCACTGAGCCACCCAGGCGCCCCCAGTTTGAGGAACATTCTATTAGAAGTTTCATTAAAACCAGAAAAAACAACAAAGATGCCTGCTGTTACTGCTATATTTAACATTTTTCTAGAAATTTAGTAATATATAATATGTCAAGTAAATGCATATAGGAATTATGAATATTATACAGGGGGGAAATCATTATTTGCAGATGATATCATGATCTACCTAGAAAACCAAAGAGAGTGAAAGTAAAAACCATTAGAACTGATAAGGAAATTAAGCAGGGTGACCAGTTAAAAAAGTTATCCTATTATACCCCCAAAATATTAAAGGGCTACTTCCAAATAGAGGTGATAGAAGAAATGCGTGAAAGGTGTCTTTCATATTTTGCTCCATGTTCAATACTTCTGTGATATTTGAATCTTTTACAACCAGAATGATTCATGTAGTTGTTTGAAAAAGGGAAAGTAAATCTATGGTAGGCCAAATCCAAAAAGCCCCCTTCCCCAGATTTCCCGCCCTAATTTCCAGACTGTGAATGTGATCATACCTATGATTATGCTATATTACCTAGCAAAAGGGATTTTGCAGATTAAAATCCCCTTTAAAATAGGCAGATGATTCTGGATTATCCCAATGGCCTTAATCTAATCACACAAACCTTTTAAAAGCAGAGAGTTTTCTCAGGTTAGTGGCAGAAGAGAAAGGCAGAGAGATTCTAAGCAAAAGAAGGATTCAGCCTGCCACTGCAGGCTTGAAGATGGAAAGGGTTAAGTAAGGAGAAGAAAGTGTGGGTGACCTCTAGAAGCTGGGAGCATGGAGATTTCACTCCTACAATATAGCAAGGAACTAAATCGTGACAATAGTTTAAATGAATATGGAAATGGATTCTTCCCCAGAGCCTCCAGATAAAAGCCAAGTCTGGGGACACCTTGATTTTGGTATTGTACAGACCTAAGCAAGAACTCAGTTAAACCCACCAAGACTTCTGACATACAGAACTGTAAGACAATAAGGTATTGTTTTAAACTGGTTAATTTGTGATCTGTTGTGGAAAAATAGAAAATACAAAATACTTGGGGCGCCTGGGTGGCTCAGTTGGTTAAGCGGCTGCCTTCAGCTCAGGTCATGGTCCCAGAGTCTTGGGATCGAGTCCTGTGTGGAGCTCCTTGCTCAGCAAGGAGCCTGCTTCTCCCTCTGCCTGCTGCTCCCTCTGCTTGTGCTATAAATAGATAAATAAGTGTGCAAATGAATAGATAAAATCTTTTAAAAAATACAAAATACTTTACATCCATTAAACATTGAGATATGTAGCCTATCAAATTTTCAAAAGTTTAAAACCCTTTAATGACCCAGTCATGGATAGAAAAATGACTCACCCATACTTCCAAAGGATATGTAAACTGGTAAAATCTTTCCTAAAGTACACTGGGCCCCTAAAATGTGGATGTGCTTTGTCTTTTTGAAATTTATTGCAGTTGGATAATCATAGTGGTGAACAAAGATGTTTTCTGAATATCCTTTACAGAACTGCTTATAACACTGGGCAATTAGAAACAACATGACTTTTTCCTGATTTGTGAAAGATTAGTTGACCATAGAGTTGAGGGTCCATTTCTGGAGTCTCTATTTTGTTTCACTGATCTATGCATTTGTTTTTTTGCCAATACCATGCTGTCTTGGTGATCAATGTACTATATGGTGGTTAACTGAACATAAGAAAAAATGAAAGAAAGAAATGACATGATTATACAGCAATAGAAGACTGGTTTGTCAAATATAATATCCTACACCCACTTGAAGAAATAAAGTTATGCAAGCAAAATCCCAATAGAAATTCTTATAGAACTTTACAAGCTAATTTTCAAATTCATCTGGGAAAGAAAATGCACAAGAATAGTCAAGAGATTTGTGGGGAAAAAAAGAGAGAAGGGCTTACCCTAGCAGATATGAAATAATAATGTAAAGCTCAAGTGTTTAAAAATATGTGGTATTGATGCTGGTATGGATTTTAGGACTATTGAACTGGTGATTTATGTCCAAACCCATATACATACTTAGGAATTTCATTTTTAATATAGGGAAAGAATGATCTGTTGAATAAATGTTTAAGTCCTAATGAAAAATACTAATAAGTAATTGGTATTATAAGGGAATAATAGTCATCTATTAAGCATAATATTGTAAAATATTTAACAACTTAGAAAAATGTCTACAAAAAAATTCTAGAAAATTAAAGAGCCAAACATAAACAATTCTAAAATATCACGAGGAAATACAGAACAATGTTCCTAATCTTGGAGTAGAAAGGCCTTCTTACGCAAATTCAAAATGCAAAAGCCATAAAAGAAATAATTGGTAAATCTGAATACATCAACATTTAAAACAATCTATACCCCATGAGCAAAATTTAAAAATAAGCAGAAGTCTGCAAAACATCTCCTACACATGTAACAAAGACTTATATCCAGACTACATAATTCAATAACAAGAAGCCAAACAAGCCAATTCAAAAACAGATAAAAGATATGAACAGGCAAGTCACAAAAAAACACAAGCAATAGCCAACAAACATATGAAACTGTCCCTTAACCTCACTAACAACCAGGGAAATGCAAATGATGAGACATTTTTCACCCATCACATTGGCAAACTATTCAAACAATTGGTTAATCTGTTTTGTTTCTTAAATTCCACATATGAGTGAAATCCTACGGTATTTATCTTTCTCCAACTGACTTATTTCACTCAGCGTAATGCCCTCTAGTTCCATCCATGTCATTGCAAATGGCAAGATTTCATTCTTTTTGATGGCTGAGTAATCTTCCTCTGTGTGTGTGTGTCTATGTGTGTGTACCATGAACATAGGGGAAGGGAAGGAAAAATAAAATAAGATAAAAACAGAGAGGGAGGCAAACCAGAGGAGACTTTCAACTATTAGAAACAAACTGAGGGGTGCCTGGGTGGCTCAGTCGATTAAGCATGTGCCTTTGGCTTGGGTCATGATCCTGGGTTCCTGGGATTGAGTCCTGCATGGACTCCTTGCTCAGTGGGGGGCCTGTGTCTCCCTCTCCCTCTAATGCTCCCCCTGCTTGTGCTCTCTCTCTCTCTGTCAAATAAATAAATTCTTAAAAAAAAAAAGGAAACAGACTGAGTGTTGCTGAAGGAGAGGGAGGTGAGGGACTGGGGTAATTGGGTGATGGGCATTAAGGAGGGCACTTGATGTAATGACCACTGGGTGTTATATGCAACTGATGAATCACTAAATTCTACCCCTGAAACTAATAATGCACTATATGTTACATAAATTGAATTTAAATAAGAAATTTTAAAAAACAATTGATTGATAGTGCGGATAAAATTTAGGAAGATGGCTTTTTTTTTTTTTAGATTTTATTTATTTATTTGACAGAGATCACAAGTAGGCAGAGAGGCAGGCAGAGAAAGAGGAGGAAGCAGGCTCCCCAGCGAGCAGAGAGCCTGATACGATACGGGGCTCAATCCCAGGACCCCGGTATCATGACCTGAGCCAAAGGCAGAGGCTTTAACCCACTGAGCCACCCAGGCGCCCCAAGGGAGATGGTTATTCTTATTCACTGCTGGTGAAGGTATAAACTGAATCATTCTACAAGACAGTTTGGCATTAAATATTGAAATTTCTTTCTTTGAGCTACCCATTTCATTTTTCCATATTTGTCTTACAGAAATATTTTAGCATATGCACAAAAAATGTACAAGGGGGGCACCTGGGTGGCTCAGTGGGTTAAAGCCTCTGCCTTTGGCTCAGGTCATGATCCCAGGGTCCTGGGATCGAGCCCCACATAGGGCTCTCTGCTCAGCAGGGAGCCTGCTTCCTCATCTCTCTGACTGCCTCTCTGCCTACTTGTAATCTCTGTCTATCAAATAAATAAATTTTAAAAAAATGTACAAGGATTTTCACTGCAGCACTGTTAATAGTAAGAAAAAAGAGCACTCTAATAGTAAAAGATTGAAAACAATATATATTTATCAATAGGTGGCTATAGCAAGAGTTAACTATAGTATACTCAGTCAATGGAATACTATACAGTACATAAAACAAATGACATAGATTTATAGATACTGACATGGAAAGATCTTCAAGCATGGAAAGAGAATAAAGCAATTAATAGAACAGCACATAAAATAGGATGCCCTTTATATCTTTAAAAAGTAAACAACACAAAATGTTATGTATTTCTATATGAGTGTGTGAATGTAAGAGGAATTTTAAATGCATCTGTGGTAAGTGTTTTTGCAAAAATGTACTCATTTGTGTGTAATTAGGAAAACCTTTTTAAAATGAAAAAAGAAGAAAAACAAAACATCTTAAAGAAAGGAATGTTTCATGTTGCCATTAAAATGATGTTAAAAAATGTTATAGACAAATATTTAATTACATGGCAAATATTTACGAGGTTAGATAAGATTTTTGTTTAAAACTATAAATACTGGGGCACCTGGGTGGCTCAGTCGTTAAGCGTCTGCCTTCGGCTCAGGTCATGATCCCAGGATTCTGGGATCGAGCCCCGCATCAGGCTCCCGGCTTGGTGGGAAGCCTGCTTCTCCCTCTCTCACTCCCCCTGCTTGTGTTCCCTCTCTCGCTGTGTCTCTCTGTCAAATAAATAAATACAATATTAAAAAACAAACAAACTATAAATACTATATAATGCATTAGAAAAGGCATTATTAGTGTTTCTAAGTGGTGGGATTACAAGTTTTTTATCTTTTGGTATTTTCCTTATGCTTTCATATATTTTCTGAATATTCTACAATAAGAAATAGAAGTGTGTGTGTGTGTGTGTGTGTGTGTGTGTGTGCGCGCGCGCGCGCGCGCGCGCGCGTGTGTCTGTAGGGGGATGTTGGTTGGAATTAAGACTATAAAAGGAGTGGAATTGGCAAGTAAACTGAAGACTCCTACAGATTGAAATTATAATGAAGATTGTGGGGTATGTGGGATTTTAGAATTAGGAGTTGAAAAACTAGACATCATGGGGCCTAGGAATTAACAGTAGAAATGTAGGGGTTAGGACTAGGTATAGAGACAATAGATTATTAGAACTAATGCAGATGCTGTGAGAGATTAGAATTAGAGTCAAAGGGCTTACTAAATTAAAAAGTTTTTTTTTTGAAGATTTTATTTATTTGTCAGAGAGAGAGCACAAGCAGGGGGAGCAGCAGGCAGAGCAGGCAGAGGGAGAAGCAGGCTCTGGGCTGAGCAGGGAGCCGGATGCGGGGCGCGATCCCAGCCCCTGGGATCATGACCTGAGCAGAAGGCAAACCCTTAATCAACTGAGCCACCCAGGTGTCCCTAAAAAGTTTTTTGAAGACTGTAATAGCACTATTGGTGAAGATATTAGAATATCCAAATAAACTGGAATTTTTATATATTTCTGATGGGACTGAATATTGTTACAACTATTCTGGAAAACCTGTCATGTACTTTTTTGGGAGGAATGACATTTTGACCCTATCTTTTCCATTTCTACGAATTTCTTGAGAGACATCTTAGAAATATGCATATGTGTATTTACATCAAAGTTCATGTCTCTATTTCTTTTAATAAAAAAAAGTCCTAAACATGGGATCTTGGTTAAATAATTAACATTAATGGAGTAACAGTCACCGATTAAAAATAGCACTGTAAAAATACGGATCAATCTCTCTCAAAAGGGGCCTCCATAAAGCCGAGCTCATACACAAAATTTTTGTGTAAATATATATTTGGCGGGCAGTGGATCCATTCATCAGATACTCATTTCGGGGCATGAACCACCGTTCTGTAAGGTTAGAATTAAAACTGGAATTACAGTTTTTATTTCTTCTACGTCTCAAGAGTATTTTGGAAGTGCTTTTGTGTATATACTTAAAAACACTGAGTTAATACATGCTTTTCTGAAAAAACAAAACAAAACAAAAAACCAAACTCAAACCTTACCGAAAGTTGCAATTCAAAGCTCCCCTCTCCTCTCACCCTCGAACCTCATTCTGCAACACAGATGAAACATGGTTAATAGAGGTATCTCCTATAAAATTCTTTTTATTCCTATGCATTCACAGGTGCAAATCCTCTATAAACTCTGCCAATCGCACTACCACCCCAAATAATACCAAGAAGAACAATAAAGAGAATGTTTATTGAGAGCTTACTATGTGCCTGGAGTAAGTGTTCTAAGGGTTTGCCGGGGGGATTCACTGTAGTGGGCGTCCCCGTCGTCTCCAGCCCTCCGCACCGTGTCCCTGCTTGCCCTCTTGCCCCCTATTCTTCACAAGGCAGCTGGAGAGATTAATTTTTAAACGTAAATCAAATCAAATCACGTCACCCTTCAGTGGCTCCCTTCGTGCCACGAATCAAATCCAATTCCTTAGCGACCCTACTATCCTCTACCGGTTGGGTTTGTTGGACCGCGAAGAGCTCAGGCGCAGTCCCCTAAAGGGGACTCTGCTACACCGCGGAGGGAGTGCCCTCTGGAGGGGCAGGGGCGGGGCTTCTCAAGCGAGGGGGTGGAGCCTCAGATCGGGTGTGGGGAGAGCCGGAGGGGTAGGTTTTCCGCGGAGGGCGAGCGAGGGGAGCAGGGCTGAAGCGGGGCTGAAGCAGGGCCGCGAACCCGGCACGCTTCTGCGGGCCCCGCGGAGCTACTGCCACCGAGGTGAGCGTCTTCCCCCGGGTTGGGGGGCGCGCTCTGCTCACGAGGCCGTTCTCTGCTCCTTGCGGAGGGTTGTTCCCACGGGACCCTGCGCGGAGTGGCGGAGGTGGCGGCCTTGGGGAGCCAGCCAGAGAGGCTGGTGAAGGGGCCCGGTGGCCTGCCCCAACCCTCCCTCAACCCCGCCTTCTCTCCCCTCCCCCAGGCCTCAGCCGGCGCCAGCAGAAAGCTAGCTGCATCTTCAGGGGCAGCCGGGCAGCGGCAGGCAGCGCGGCGGGAGAGCGTCTGACAGTGCTGACAGTGGGGATGCGAGGTACCGGCATTAGTCGTGGCCAAGTGGCCCTAGAGAGGGAGTAGAGGCCGGGCCTTCGGCGTTTCTCTCACAGGCTCTCGGAAGGCGGCCTCAGAGGAGGGGGAAGGTGAGGGGCCGGCAGGCAGGCTTCGCGGGTAACTACTAGGTGTTGTATATGTATGTTTTGGTATCTAAATGGTACTACACACACACACACACACACACACGCACATTCATTTCGACTAATTGCTTTATAAAAACTTAATATGTCTTGTAGATCTTCCTATATCAGGGAATCTAAATTTATCTCATTTGTAAACAGCTGCATTGTACGATTGTACTACAGTTTATTTAACCATTTCCCGATTGATGTACATTAGCTTGTTTCCCTTTGAAGGGGGGAGGGGGCTATTACAAGCAATGCTATAATGAATGGGTTTGTATATATACGTTTCATGCACATGTATGAGTATTTCCGTAGGAGAAATTCTTAGAAGAGTAATCGCTACTCAAAGTGTATATGCATTTGGAATTTTGATAGATTTGTCCAAATTGCCTTCGCAAAAGGCTATACTGTTTTACACTCTCCAATGTTGTGCAACATTGCCCATTTTTCCACAGTTGTGCCAACATGAATAATTATCAATCTTTGTAATTTGGGCCAATTTGGAGCGCAAAAAATGGTATGTCATTGTTTTCATTTGCATTTTTCTGATTACCAGTGAAATTGAACATACTTTTTATTTGTCGGATTACAAAAGTAGGCAAATATCAAATATCTATAAGCGATAAGCATTTCAAAAATTTAATATAATAACCCCATTCGCAGTAGCAAGAAAAATGAAAAACAAAAACCCTAGAAGTAAACTACAAAACTTTATTGAGATATATAATAAAAGAATGTTTGCATACACGGAGAAGGGATACCATGCTTCTTGATAAAAAGGCTCAATTTTGTAGTGATGCCCATTTTTCCTATGTCGATTTATACAATTGATGGAATGTCAATAAATATGCCAAGTTTTTGGAACTTAATGTGATTCTAAAGTTCATCCAGAAAAAAAGATGGCTAAGAATAACCGAGAAAATATTTTAAAAGATAAGATGGGGGTATTTGTACTACCATCCATTAAAATGCACTCCAAAGGAACAATATTTAAATGAGAATGGACAGAACAATGCATTAGAATAGAAAAGCCCACAAATCGAGCCAGATTGGATCCAAGATTTATTGGAGAAACATTGTTGGCTAGACGTGGAAAAACTGCCATATTAAAAACTGCAAGCACGCACCCCCCCCCCCCAGCTTGAATTTTCCTCTGAGGGCAGACTCCTTTGTTTGGCGAAAACCACTTTATGATCTTTTGATTATGCCAAGGTAAAGCGTCCGGAGTTAAAAATTAGTGGCTTTAGTGCTGGAACTAACGATATGAGCATTTCGTTACGTTAAGATGGATTCAGGTTAGCCTGCAGTGCGGCGAGGGAAAGAGTCAGGATATTATGTCTTAAAAAAAATTTTCCCCGATCTAATGGGCCAAAAATGTTATGTCATTGTTTTCATTTGCATTTGCGAGCTTTTTGTGAGACTGAACGTCTTTTATGTGTTAGTCCAGGATAATATGTGATTACTGGAGGCAGGTAACAATGGGGGACCCATTGCTCCTCTTCCAGAATGGAGTTTGGCTAATTGGTACAGCTCTGCCCGGAAGCGTGAGAATAAACAGGTTGACTTTTTAAATTTTCCTCAAGCACTAGGCTCTAGACACCTTAGATCGGGGGCGGAGGCAGTTTTCAGGACATGGCCGAGATTTGGCGCTGAGCTGTGTCATCGCGAGGTTTGGCAGCCAGCTCCGCAGTGGGTCGGAAACCTCGTGGTAGGCGAGATCCCTGCAGGACGGGAGGTTCCTCCCTTCCCCCGAAAAACTCCCAGTCATTTTCATTGAAACCCCGCCTCTCTCCTTTTTAGGAGCGTGCGCTAGGTCTCGCGAGATCTCGTGTTTCCTAAAGGCGAGGCGCGGGCGGCATCCTGCGGTGAATTCGAAGGTCTCGCAGAGACTAAAGCGTAATATCGCGATAGTTTTCTCGGCGCATGCGGGAGCCGGCAGCGGCAGGTTGGCTCCGCCCCTCAGTGCTTCGTGAGGTTGTGCGTCATTTGCTTTTCGCTTCGCGTAGGGTGAGAGCGGATCCGTAGCGACTTCGGCTTTGGTGGGAGGAGGGGTCTGGGAAGGGCTGGGCTCAGGCTTTTCCCGTCCGGTAAGAGGTTCTCGCGGGATCGCGCGGAGGCGGCCGTGGTTCAGCTACGGACTGCAGCAGCCGCGGAGGCGGCAGCAGCGTCTTCGGCTCGTGCTGTTCTTAGCCGGTGAGTTCTCGCGCGAGCGGGGTTACGTCCTCGTGGGATCCGTTGGAGGTGGCGGAGGTAGCTTGGGGTAGGGGGGGGCAGTGACTAGGGTCGGTCCGCCTGCTGTTAAGATGGCGGCGGAAGCTGATGTCTGTCCGGCCAGGACCGGAGACTGAGGTGTTGGCTATCCGCGTTTGTGACGCTTCCCAAGCACCCGACGTTAAGGAGGTGACTGTTGGCGAAACACCGAGGTGCTGGTAAGCCGAACCTGAGGCAAAGACCACGCCGTCTCTGTGCGAGGCGACACCATTTCCCGGGCCTCCGTCGCGTGTGGGCCCGCCTTTGCCCCACCAATCGGTCAACGCCTCCGTTGTTGCCACCGCAGTGGGCGGGTTGGGAAGGGTGGGGGGCGGGAGTCCTGGAGTGAGTTAGAGAGTGGGGCTGGGGGTTAGATTGGGCGGTGGGGGAAAGGGGACCAATCAGTGACGACTGGTTGTCTCCCTACTACCTTTTTTCAGGCCTGCCTCTGTTCTCCGCCCCTTCCGCGGCCCAAATGAATCTCCTAATTTTTCTTGAGTTGAGGTGGGCTCCAGTTTTCCAACTGCTTTGGTCTTTTAACTAAGATTTGGGGGTCACGCTTCGGTGTCTCTGACGTACTCCTCCCCCTTTCCCCCTAATTCTGACCTCATCCACATGGATATTTAATGCTCGTATTTAATAAGAGGAGACAAAGCTTTTCACTGTCACCCCCTCCCCAGCCCTACTAAGGAAGAGCTTAGTCTAAGCCCCTTAACCAGGACTGTCTCCCTCTTCTATTGGTCCCCTTGACGCAAGACTTGAGTAGAGCCTTTCACGTTCCGTGCATTTACTCCATCTTTGTGGATGGAATTATATGGTAGCCTTCCATTTCCTCGGGTCTTCATGCTTGTATGACCCTGATTCGAGTACAGGACTGATTTCTGCAACTTTGCAGACTGCTCGACCACTCTTAGATGGAACAGTGAATGGGTTGGTGGCTGGATGATTGCAGACCTCTTGTTCTTGGGGGCTCGTAGCCTTCCCTTCCTCATAACACCCCTCCTCAAAAAAAAAAAAAAAGTAAAGAAAAGGCTGTAGAAGATAATCCTCCAGTAAACCAACTTTTTGTCCTTCTCTGTCCCCTGCCATCCCTCTTTGCAAGCTCG
Organism: Enhydra lutris kenyoni; assembly: GCF_002288905.1. NCBI lineage: Eukaryota > Metazoa > Chordata > Mammalia > Carnivora > Mustelidae > Enhydra > Enhydra lutris. The sequence goes on along the minus strand of NW_019154203.1, from coordinate 972,835 downwards.
GGAACCTCCCCTTTTCCCTGCCTTGCTCTGAGTTCTTGAGTCCTCTAGGTCTGTGAACCTCTGTCTTTGCTACTAACCATCTCTTAACATGCGTCTCATTTAATTATCTTCCCACCCCCGTGTTCTTTTTTCAAGAGTTGAATCCGCTAGAGAGAAGATACCCTCCTGTCAGGCTCCACTACATTTCCCCTCCTCCATGTGCTAGAAAATAAAATAGCTTTGATTATCTTCTGACCCTCAATCATTGCCCTGTTCTACTTTTTTCTCTTCCCTTCCCCCATTCCACCATTACTATAGATGATTCCCTATCATTTGTTTTCTTTGTAGATTGCATGTCGGCATTGTTTTCTGTTAACCCCAATGTTGAGTAGATTGAGGAGACCTCAACATTCTCCATTCAAGGGAGGCACCCTGGTATGGTGGAAATAACTGTGCTTTGTGTTCACGTCGAACTTTGTGACTTTGGGCAAATTTTCAGATTCTCAGTTTTTTCATCTGTATAATAGTAACACTTAGAGTTACTAGAATTCGACAATTTGTAAAGTGCCCAGCTTATGGTAGGCACACAATAAATTGTGGTTACTTTTTCTAGGTGTGAGAATAGGTTGGAAGACTGATCTGTGTCATATGATAGTTTTATGATCTGGAAAAGAATAAGATTTTGTATTCCTCTAATTGTACGTTTTCGGTATATTTCTAGGCCAGCCCTGTCATTTTTGTAGTTTTTTCCTACTCATGGGCCAAATTATTTATTTCCCGTGGTTCTTGGTGTTTGATTGTGATTTCCACCTGTCTTAATCTACTAGTCTAGGAATTTCAGTGCAAAGTCACTAGCTTGAAATAACCACTGGCCATAAGGTTCCTGTCAAGAACCACACCCAGGTGTTCTGCCTTTTAGAAGGAATGCCTCATCCCTTGCCTAGTCTCTCTTTCCACTGCTTCAAAAAGAGTTTGTTCTGTTATTCACTCAAAGATGAAATTTGTTGCTGTGCTTTTCACAGTAATCAAGGGAACTTCTGCCGGCTAGTTTTCAAGTGTTCATACTGCTTTTTCCCAGCTTCCTTTCTTTGGTTCCTCAGATCAGTGTGGGGATCTGCTATTTGGCTATACCTGCACAGGGTAATTCTTATCTGAGAGAATTTAGGAAAGTTCTTTGGAATACCAAGCTTATTTCCCATAATGAATTACTACCAGTTCTTTAATGCACTACCTCCTGTTGTGTTTTGCCATTTTATATTTTCTAGCATTCTTTTTAAATAGAAGTGAGTGTATTCAATTTGGAGGTAGTTTTTCTTACTGTTAATATTTTGATTAGACCAATATTAAACTGAACACTTTTATCTATTACTCTTACCTTGGCCAGGTGATGGGGCTTGAAATAGGAATATGATGGTGAAAAGTTTATGTAGGATTAAAGATCTACCATGGGAAACCATCTGGTAATTAACTATGTAGACACTAGTTTTGAGCTTTAGGGTTTGCTTTGTTCAATTTGAAGTGCTTTGGAGGTAATAGAATATTCCCTTTTTCATTGGAGGACAGGAGATCGCTTTCTGTTTTGAGATACTGCCTTGGAGTTTTTTACAGTGGGTCAAGCAATGAATCAGTAATTAACTAAACCTTAATTTGATTCTTGTCATTCAGGACTAGAATAAATCTGGAAATAAATAAATAAATAAATCTAGGTGTGACCTAAAAGGTTTAATTTATTCTAGTAGATCTCTAAGGAGAGAGAGAGGAAGGAGTGGCAATAGTAGTCAAAAGCTTTGTCTAAGCTTCAGTGGTAAAGTTCAACCTGAGTTTCCCAGGTGTTTATCAGTTGTCTCCCAGTATGCCCAAAAAGCATGTGTGAAGGTGAAGAGTAGTTTTTATGAGTGCAGATTTTTTTCCACAAGAAAATAATAAATTTAACATTGCCTTAGTATCAGTTTATAGTGAGGATATAAAATTGTAATTACTATCCCCTATCATTTCATTTGGGTTGAGGACTGAGTTGAGTTTTCAGGGGTGTTGGCTGTTGGTTCTGAATTCTTGTTACTGCTTAAAGCAGGTCCTTAAAAATAAAAATTGATATGTGTGGGCTATTGCTTAAGAAATAATAACTGTGATCATGTTTGAACATTAATATAATGGTTAACTCCCCTACACCCTAATAAATGTGTTATCTCTTTCCCCCCACCCTTTTTTTTTGTAGGTCCTCCAGTAGTCTGACCTGAGTGGGTTAGTACTCCAGAGGAACTAGCAGACCAACTTGGTCAGAAGGTTCAGGAAGCTGTTGGAGAAGTTTGGGATTTCCCACCAGGATGAGTATGATTGGCTGTGATTTTAGGTTAGTTTTTGTAGATCTTTGGGTAGTATTTGTATTTTACTTCATGGAATGGAGGTGGGGGGTATATATTTCCATTCTGTAATTGAGCTACTTTGGTTTCTTTGATTGTTTGGATCTGATGTGGCATTGGCTGCTTCTCTTGTTATTGTTTAAATGAAGTCCATCTGTGTGTGATTTTTAAATCACTTAAAGCTCCATTCAAAAAAATAAAGTTGTAAGATACTTTGTCTAATCAATTCTTTATCAAAGAGTTATAAAAAATCAAACATACAGAAATCAGGTAGTATAATGATCCCCCTGTGTATCTATCACCAGTTTTAACAGTTACCAGCTTGTAGCCATTCTGCTTCATCTGTACTTCTACCTACTGTCCCCATCTATTATTTTGAAATAAATCCCTGCTGTCATATTTTTACTTGCAAAATATTTACATGCCTGAAAGAGAAGGGCTCTTTTAACATAACCTCAAAAACCATTATCACAACTCGAAAAATTAACAGTGATTTTTGAAGATATCAAATATGAAGCTAATGTTCATATTTTAGTTTGAATTAGGGTCCAAAGAAAATCCATTTATCACAAAGGTGGAGATGTATATTTCTTAAATCTACTTTAATCTGCAGGCTCTCTACCTTTTTTCCTTCTGATTTTTTGAAGAAATTGTTGTGCAACTTCCCTCACATTTGGTGATTGTATCCCAGCAGTGGTATCTAACACGTTCTTAGTAAGTTAAAGACCTTGGAGGACCCCCATTATAATGGAACAAAAGCAGTAATCCCCTGTATCCTAGTTGGAGTTGATACTGCTGGCCTAGGCACTATCCCAAAATAACTAGTCATGGATTCCCTTTTCTGTGGCAGAGTCTGATTTAATTGATACCTGACCTTGGTTCCATATCTTGACCCTGCTTACTGCTCTACATGAAAAGTAGGCCTCCTTATGGAAGAAGCTAATGTTTCCTAGATAATGACCTAAGTGTGCCTTTGGGATTTTTCATGGTTTCAATTTCCTTAGGTGGTTTAGTTATTTTTTATACTATCTTACAATGTTGCTTTTTTATTCTTTTGATGTTGGTATCTCCGCTGCTCTGACCCATAACTTCTAAGCTGTTAAGCCTTAGTGATGAGTTCTTTGGCTATGATAATAGTTTTTGAAATGGCAGTACTAACCAGTTTTTGAGAGCTTCTGCTTGCATCCTGATTTTCAGCTATTAATATGCAAACATAGTTTTTCTGTTGTTAGTTTTCATTTTATTTCTTTTGGAAATGGTGATCGACAGCACAAAGTCCTTTAAACTGTTCATTTCTTTCCAGGTGTAGAATTGGTTATTTTGGAATCTACTGTGTGTCCCTTGCATAGTCAAAACCTGGGGATGGAAGTTGGACATAAGCACAAATATGGGCAGAGAAAGGCCACTTGAGCCTACCTTTAAAATGAGAGTGATTCCAAGATGAAGGGCAGAGAGGGTAGAGATCATGAATGAAAGCTTTTGAGGTATTTAGATAAAAATATGATTTTGAATCACCAGTGCTATGGATCATGAGTTCAGGCTTTTCAGTTCTTTATTCATTATGGAGAAATCAGATCGCTAGTTGAAAAGTGACTGTTTAAAGAAGTGATTTCTTGGGGATTCCAGTGAAGTCCATTCATTTAACAAAAAAAATTTTCAGTGTGTTGGATATCATGGGTAGATATTTACTCCTGTCTTCGGTTTTCTGTAGTTATTAGAAGTTTGAACAAGGTCACTTACACCTTCTAATCCAGAGTTTTGAATCTGGGATAACTAGATTTTTGGAACAGAGTTTTATGCAGTAGGCATTTCAATATTTGAATTGTTTCCAGGGTTCTTAATAGCTACAAGTTTATAATGGAAATGCTGTTGGTTTTTTCTCTTTTGTTGTGTTTTCAGCCATGGGTTCAAAGTATTGTTGAAATACCAAACTTGGTTGCTTTGAAAATGTTTGCCCTTCACATTCCGGGTTACCTTTCCTGCTGTTAAATTGTTAAAATTTGCTGTGTAGCCATAACCATATTGGGCTGCTTTACAGTGGTCTCACTATCTATAAGGTTGATAGTCCCAAGTGCTTGGGCTCTGGGTGTTTTGCTGTATTGTTCTCTGACTTGTTTCCTCAATGACTGGTTACCAGATGTTTATATGTTAATGTCAGGGATAATTCAGCTCAGAAGATTCTTTGGAAGCTCTCTCATTTGATGTGTCATAGGGGTTGAGTTGCTAAAACTTGATGTACTTGTTAACCAGCTTGGTCTTCTGGTTATAGAAATGTTTTCAGATAGTGTGAAAGAGTGGCTCTCTGTGACTAAAACAACTGTAGGTTTTGTTTTGGCTGTTAATATTGAACATTTTCACATTTTAGTGCCCTTAAAAAGTTTTTAATCATTTGGCTTTAAAAATTACAGTGGTGACCTGGATTGATCCCAGGATGTGATTTTATAGAAAGTTGGGATTTGTTTTAGGTTCTTAATGAATATTATAAGATCAGTATTGTAGATGATTCAGCCTGGATTGCTGATTGGACTAGAGGAATATGAAAGTTCTTTTTCAACCCCTAGATTCTGACTGTACAGTGACTAAAAGGGACTAGGAGTAGGGAGATTCAAATTATTCTGGAATGACCTTGTAGTATAATCATTTAGATTTTAAAGATTGGTAAATGTGAACATAACTGCCGTGAATTTATGTGCCATCTTTAGCATAATCCAGATTTTAAATCCTTATAATTAGATATCTGAGATAATTGCTCTGGAAATACTGGGATATATTGTATCTGATGGCTGCTTATGTTTTGGAATGCTTTTGGGAGATTGCTTTTTTTTTTAAGATTTTATTTATTTATTTGACAGAGATCACAAGCTGGCAGAGAGAGAGGAGGAAGCAGGCTCCCTGCTGAGCAGAGCGCCCGATGCGGGGGCTCTATCCCAGGATTCTGGGATCATGGCCTGAGCCGAAGGCAGAGGCTTTAACCCACTGAGCCACCCAGGCACCCCTGGAAGATTGCTTTTTTAATGATAACATTATTTGCTGTGATTATTGGCCTGTGTTTTTAGTGAGACATATTTCTCCTGGTCTTTGCATTTTTTTCTTCCACTAATTCTTCATTATTGCATTCTGCCAGTTGAGTTCTTGTGGGTGGAAAGATCTTTCAGCATAGTGATTAAGAACGTGGACTCTGGAACCAGACTCTCTAGGTTCAAGTTCTGACTTCATTTTTTACCATTTGCCATATTGCGCAAATTATTTAACCTCTGTGCCACAGTTCTTAATCTGTAAAATGCTAATAGTATTACCTGCTTCATAGGGTTTTGGAGTTTAGCTGAGTTAATGCATATAAAGTGCTTAGAACAGTAGCTCTGAAACTTTTGGGAATGTCAGAATCACCTAGAAGGCTTGCTCAAACAGATTGCTGAGCTCCAACCCCAGAGCTTCCTATCCTATAGGTCTGGGAGGGGCCTGAGAATTTGCATTTCCAGCAAGTTCCTAGGAGATGCAGATGTTGATGGTCAGGGAATCAGTTGGAATAGAACAATGCTTTGAACTTTTTTTTTTTCCTGGACTGTTTTCTCAGTCCCTGAGTTAAACACTTCACTTTCCAGTGCTGTTTAGTACTGCTTTGAGATATAAGCAGTTTTGAAATCCCTTGTTGCATTGGTTCTCAAAATGTGGTCCCCAGATCGACAGCAGCAGCAGCAGCATCTGGGAACTTGTCAGAAGTGTAAATTCTTGGGCTCCACCCCAGGCTTTATTTTAAACATGTGTCTTGGCTTAACAGGGGTGTCTTAGACTTTTTAAAAACAGTTTTATTGAGATACAATTCTCATGCCATACGATTTGCCCACTTGAAGCATACATTGATTTTTGATGTGTTCACAGTTGTACAACCATTACCACATCATTTTTAAAACATTTTCATCACCCCTAAAGGAAATCCAGTTCCCATTAATAGTGACTCCCTTTCTCTCTCCCAACCACCCCAGCCTTTGGCAACCACTAATTACTTTATATTTCTATGATTTGCCTAGTCTGGGCATCTCATACAAATAGAATCATACCATACATAAGCAGCTTTAATGTGAATATAGTGTTTTCCTTTTATTGTAACAAATAGAATACAGATAAGGGAAACCACCCATAAACAAGTTTATAGTTTAATAAATTAAGGCAAACACTTTTGTTACCATTACCCTACTCAAGAAATAGGACTTTGCCTGTTAAACCATAAGTCTTTCCATGTGCTCATCCCAGTCACAGCATCTTCCCTCTCCAGAAAGTGTCTACTCTTCTGACTTTATAGTAATCTCTTGTATTGTTCTGGTTTTATCATCCAAGTGTGCACCCCTGAACAGTATAATTTGCTTTGTCTGCTTTTTAAAACTTGATGTATTTTAAATACCTGTAACTTCCGTTTCTTTCTTTCTTTTCCTTATACTATATCTGTTGAATAACTTAGGCCGTTTGACCTGTGGAGTTTCCCATAGACTGAATTTGCTTATCGCATACTCAGTACAGTTATTACATGTTTGTCTGTCCTCTGTATTTCCTGCAAATTTACAGTGGATCCAGAGGCTTTTATAAATTCAGGTTCATGTCCTTTGGCAAGAATTGGCGGTGGTGTGTTTATGCACAACATTCATTAAGTTGTAGTGACGTCTTGTATTTTTTTTATATTAACAGCCATTTCTACCTAAAGCTTGGATGGATTAGTTTATTGGAAATATGAAAATGGTGATGTTCTAGCTCTGTCATTTTGTTTTTGTGTATTAGGTGGAATAATTTTATAAGGTTACTCAGTGATATAGTTTGTACAAGAAGGGTAGGATAAATGCTGGATTTTTAATTTTTTTTCTGGCCACTTAATAGTTCTGTCACATTGGGCAAGTTAACCCATCCGTTGTCTCATCTGGGGAAAATGCTTTATTTGTGGGGTTATTGGGGTTAAGTGGAGAAATTTAGGTTGTTAGTATACTCTATGTGGTCAGCAGATGGTCATTTCTTTAACAAACTATTTCACCTAACCCCTTCAACAGCTCAGAGATGGGCAGTCACGGTGATAAAATGATGGCCAGTTAGCAAAGCCTCTCTGGACCCTTCAGCTCTGTGTTGGGATCATCAGTGGTGGGGAAGAAAGGGGTTTATACTTTGGTCATTTTGGGGCGGCCTTTGTCTGGCCCAAGATAAGTGGGTGTCACCAGAGTAGTTTTTCTCTTTGCCAAGCATTAGGAGTCATGTTCATACCCTCTAAAGGGTCGTATCTACTTCTGTGGTGATGTGTAATACATTGGTTGCCTTGATCTCCTTACATCTACATAGCCCCCCTACTGTTCAACTTTGTTCTGTTCAAGGTTCTGCTGTAACCTTAGTAACCTTAACCCATAATGAGTCTTCCTAATAGTCATCAGTATCACCCCTGTTAATATACTTGAGTAGCACCGTATCTAGCAGATTAGAAAAGAGGTAAATATTATCCCTTTTAACAGTTTATATATTATCAGAAGTATAACACATGGCACATAGTGCTCAGTAAATTTTAAAGCCATTTTTAAAAAATTAATATGTCTTTTTCCCTCACATCTTAAGCTCTTTTTAGTTCAGTAACCATTTACTGAGTGTTCTTAAGTTCAGGGAGCTATGGACATAAAATGAATGAGAGTTGGTTTCTTCACTTGAGAAACTCATAGTCCATTTAAGGACTGAGATAATGTTTAAAGTTCCTTAGCATTTTCCTTTATGTTGTCACTTTTCCACTCCTTTGTCCATGTGTGATGTAACCTGTCTGTTGTTTTTCAAAGCTCTCCTTAGCTCTGTATCCCCAGCCTTTGAGATTGCTGATCTGTGTGAAAGCCTGCAGTTGTCTTCTATGAATAGAGGGTAATAATCAAGAAAAACCTTTGGGCCAAGGTCGGATTTCAAAGTGGCACGTGTGGTTGACACTACAATATCGGTTTATGGTCTTCAGATGGACCTATAAACTGATTTTCAGTCTCTATCCTATTGCTTTAACTGTCTTCCTTTCGTCCTCTCCCTCCCCCATCATCATTCCCCAAGATGTTTGCTACATAAAGATAGAGGGTCCTGTACCCAATTAGTGATTTATAAAGTATGTAAAGAGACAGCTGAACTTCTTATAAACTAGGATTTGTGTGTGCCTCATATTTCATTCTCACCTATGAAATGGTAATCAAAAAGCCTACTTCATATGTTGCTGTGAGCATTAAAGTGAGATGATATATTACTTAAAATGTTTAAATTATACAGTATACTACAAAGTTATGGCCGTTGTAATTTATGTAAAATAAGTACTTAATAGCTATGTTACTTGGGGCAAATTATTTCATCACTGAGCTAGTTTCCTCATCCTTTAAATGAAGGTGATGATAACTCATTCTCTCAACAAATATTTGAGGACATACTCAATAATGCCAGATACTGGAAATTCCAAGATAAGCAACTAGGGAGTGGAGGGTAGCATGGTCTACTAGGGGAGGGAGACTTGTAAATCATAGTCAAAGGGATTAGTACAATGAGGAGGAGTGAACAAAATGTGCAATAGAATTTATAGGAGGGCTTCTGTGAATGTAACCCAGAATTTTGTCGGGCTTAAACAAGATACATGAAAAGTACATCATGATCTGAAAAAATGCTTTCTAAAAATGAAGTTAGTTAATGTATCCCAAATGAATCAGTAGCCTCAACCAGTATTTCATTTCTTAACAAGACTTGTGCTTTAGGTGTGTTTATTTCTTTAAGCTGGATTTTATGAGTTCCTCTAGGGTGTTATGTGCTCCTATAATAGGGTATCCTGAAAGTGCTACTTGCATCTGAAAGGCTTTTTTTCACCCAGTTTTATAATTTTCTAGTTTCTGTTGCTGAATTAATTTAGGAAAAACTAGAAAATGTGTTCTTATTTTGGGAAAAGATTCCTACTCCCACAAAAATATTCAGTCATCATTAACATTTTGGTTGGTGTGTTCCTGTCTTAATGATAAGAGTAACATTTTAAAAATAAAAGCAGTAGAAAATTAAGGACAGGCTTTTCCCAGAATAGGAACTAAAACTGTCTGGTAACAAGAAAAGATACTCAAACTAAATACTAGAAATGCAAATTAAAATGAGATTATTTTTTAACCATTAGATTGGAAAAATTAATTAGGTACAGGTTATGGCAAAAATACAGGGAAGAGTATGGTCTTAGAATACTGCCCACAAGTGGTTTAAGTTAATACAGCTATTTATGTGAAGATATTTGGCAAGCTGTAAGATAGTATGTACTATATGGTGCTATTTATATATTAAAAACTAGGGTAAACTGATTTTTTGGAAGGAGTGGTCAAGAGGAACTTTTGCTTTTTCTGTAATTGCATTTCTTTTTCTGAGAAACTTAAAATACACTAAAGAATACAGAGAATAATAAAACAAAACCCTTAGCCTACCCCCCTCTCCTCATGAACTGATAACTTTAACATTTATTTTTGCCTCCAGTCTTTTAGTGGAGGGGGTATGATATGAGGGGAAATTCTTAAGTACTTTAACTCGGTATTCCCCTTCCCACTGCAATCTTTACCATGAATTGCTTGAATTTTCATATTGTGAGAATGGTATAAATTACTCATGTAAGTAGAAATTTAAAAACTGTGATGTTCACACAGCAATTTATTACTTGTGTGGAATTGTTTACATACTTATTTAGTTTGTAAAATCATTTAATAAGAATGCTTTGGGAGTGGGCCTTTAGTCATTTGTTCATTTTATTGTAGTTCTCGTTTGAAAATGTTTTCCTGACTTTATTCTTAAGTAATGTTTCTCAGGATTATAGCAGTATATATGGTTTATTGTTGAAAACATACACAAATAAGCACAGAAATCTCCTGCCATTCAGATAAATACTGTTAGTATGCTGGTACACAATATATTCTTCCAAGGCTTTTCTTTATCCCTGTGTAGCATAAGCATACTTTCTCTCCCCAAAACTTTACTCTTTAAAAAGGTAATTCATAACCTTCCCTCCAACTTTTTATTGTGAAAATTTTCAAACATAAAAATGCTGAAAGAATAGCACATTGAGCATCGGTATATTACTGTCTATATCCAATAATAGTTAAAATTTGCCATATTTGATTTATGTGTACATATATGTGTTTAATTTTTCTGAAGCATATGAAGTAACAGTGACATTTCATCTTTAAAAAAAGTGACATTTCATCCTTAAGTCCTTCAGCCTGCATGTCTTAATAAGGACCTACAATATCTACAATACTGTTTATCACACCTAGGAAATTTGTTTTTTACCTTAATATCTAAATAGCTAGTCCGTAGTCACATTTCCTCAGTTGTCCCTAAATTGTCTTTTTTTTAAAGCTGTTTCTCCAAACCAATATAAAAATGGTATTTTTAAATTGTTGTTACCACTTTATTGATCTCTGTTCTCTGTCATAATGTATTATGACAACATAATACTTCTCATGGCTGTATTATTTTCTGTGGTGTACATGATTTATCATTTATTAACCAGTTTCCTATTTTCAGACCTATAAGTCCTAGTTTTCCATGATTTTTAAAGAATGCTTCGTAACACACAGTAGGCCACTTGGTAAGTAAGTATTGAATAAAGGAAAGAAGCTTAAGAACATCTGAAAGACGTCTTTGTGACATTATGTTTACTTCCTTAAGAAATTTCTAGAACTGGAATGCAAAAATATAAAAGGCTTTGAATACTTATTATCAAATTGCCCTTTACAAGGACTGTTCTACATTATTCACAATGGTGAGTTTAGTGTATAATCCATGTTGATTTACAGTATGATAGCATCTCAGGGTAAGCCTTGATACATTAGTGTTAGAGAAGAGCTTAAACCTGGACAGATCCAGTATCATTGCTATAGGTGTCTCTCTCCTTACATCTATATCTACTGCTGTATTTTGTAGGGGCTGGCTTGACTCTTCCAACCTATGGTGCCTTGTAGTCTTTTGACCTAATCTGGGGCTCCATTTCCCTCCTACTCACATTTCCTTGAGTGTCTTGGCAAGACCATCCTTAAGAGTATAATCCAGAGGGATGTAGATATCACTTGAAGACAACCTTTTACATAGATCTTACATAGATTTTTGCTTTTTAAAAGTAAAGTCAGACTGCCTACGTAGTTAATTCAAATCTCTACCTCTAGCAAAACAAATGACCAGTGGCTTTAAAATGGCACTCTTCTCCATGTCCAGCATAAGAGCTGAATGAGTCTGGGGACGCCTGGGTGGCTCAGTTGGTTAAGCGGCTGCCTTCGGCTCAGGTCATGATCCCAGCATCCTGGGACCGAGTCCCACATCGGGCTCCTTGCTCATCAGGGAGCCTGCTTCTCCCTCTGCCTCTGCCTGCCATTCTGTCTGCCTGTGCTTGCTCTCTTTCCCTCTCTCTCTCTGACAAATAAATAAATAAA